>NW_015387110.1:93667-156920 GCF_001527695.2 Protobothrops mucrosquamatus
GTGGGTGTCAGTTTGCTTCATGTATGGATTGGAGGGGTTTAAAGTGGCTAATGATGCAGCTGTGGACTGGCTTCTAGTTTGTGGTCATGCCTCATCATCTGTGTGGGTTTGGGTTTGCTTTTTGCGTGGATGTGTGGTGGTGACCTCCTGTGTGGTTTTCGTGAGTGTGGGTCTGGTGTCGTTCTTTGTGTTAGGGACTCGTTTGCCAATAAAGGCGGGTTTCCAAATGGCTGGTAGGTAGGAGGTATCATCTCGTTTATTCATGCTGTGTGGGCATTTTTCTATCTCGATGGCTTCTCTGATTATTCTGTTGTTAAAGTGTTCAGTTTTGGCAATAGTTCTGGTCTTTTTAAAGTCAATTTTATGTCCTGTGGCTTTAAGGTGTTGGACTAGGGAAGAAGTTGGTTCCTCTTTTCTGACTGAGTTTTTGTGTTCTTCAATACGTGCATTTATTCTTCTGTTGGTTTGTCCGATGTATGTGGTGGGGCAGGCGGTGCATGGGATTTCATATACTCCTTGATTTTCTAACTCAATTTTGTCTTTGGGGTTTCTTAGGATGGTGGATATTTTTGGGTTTGTGCAGAATGCTGTCTTGATGTGGTTTTTGTGGAGGATCTTGCTGATTCTGTCTGTGGTGCCTTTTATGTATGGGAGGAGGGCTTTGCCGTTTTCTTGTTCTTTGTCTTGGATTTTAGTGGGGGTTCCTTTTTGGATTAGGTTGGTAATATATATATACACCTATAATAAAGGTAAATAAAGGTTATATGCAGTGTTAGCTTCATTTTAGATATCAAAAGGGTTTTGCGGCTCCCAGTGTTTTGTTTTTGGTGGGAAACGGGTCCAAGTGGCTCTTTGAGTGTTTTGGGTTGCCTACCCCTGCACCAGACTGACTTTCACCTTCCCAGCCAACTTCCAACAAGCAACGAAGAAAGCCAGATTTGCTGAGTAACATGATTCAAAAAAGGACATAAAATTGGGCATAACTCCATCTTGCTTGGCAAGGTAAATTCTGATCCCAAGTGTGATTCTGAGTTGAGGATTACCTGTATTATGAGCTACTTTGAGCTACTATGAGATAAATGCTTTCATTTTTATAGCTCATGAATTTGTTAAACATTTCAGACTTGCTACCTGAAAATACTTTTATATAAAATATTAATTAATTCTAAGTTTAGAAATACATTTATACTGTTATACTGTAAAGCACAGACAGTTTAAGGTGAGAAATACTCAGTCAATAGAAATATACACCTGTTATCAGAAGTTGGGTTTTTTTGGGTGGAAAAAGAAAATGTTCATTTAGAACATTTCTTTAACTTTAAAAATAATCTTAAAACCTACAGCTGAAAAGTTAGCTTCTATTTTAAGTAGCCAAGCTACTTCACCTGATTTGCCACAACAGCTCGACAATAATGTGCTAACTAGTGGATTTTATGGAAAGGAAATCAAGTGGAACAGTATATGTATTTCCTCAAGCAACTAAAAAGTTCACAATCCTGTGGCATTCCTTAGGGTAAATTCTTTGTTATGAATTACAACTTGCTTATTGATGAGTTGTTAATAAAAACTGGACCTGCTGAGCTGTTGTTTTTTTTCCACACAGTATACTAAGACTCTTTGAGTCTTATTATTGTTGGTTTTTTCTAAAAGAGGTTTTCATTAATACATTGAATGTGAATAAATCTGTTTCCCATTTATAATTGTTTTCTTTCTTCAACTAAATGTAAATGTATTGTCAGATCTAGGGCTTGTGTATTTTCTTGAATCACAACAGATTGAAGAATTTACTTTGAAAAGAAAGAGAGAGAGAGAGAGATCAAAATAGTGCTGAGTGAGAGATTAAAAGGTTGGAGAAATTACAAATACAAGTCATCCAAGAGCTTTTGTTTCCTTGCAGATCATCTAAGGGCCCAGGTCATGAGAAAGGGGCATTGGGGTCCTGGTGCAGCCCCAGCCATGTTTGGGGTAAAGAAATACTAGCTGGCCTCAGACATGGTAGAAGAAATGATAGAAAGGAAAACCTCAAGAGAAAGTAGAAACAGATGGTAACCTGAGATGGCAGGATGGCTTTATTTAGTGTGGTGGCTTTTTCATTTATTGCTTTGCCTTATTTATTCATTCTTTCATTTGTTTACTTATTTTTGCAAGTACATCTGCTCACATGAAAGAGTCCCCCCTTTTACTCCTTATTGCTGGGTAATCAGGTTCCCTATATAGTGAAAGTTTGTTGGACAAAGGTAAGGGGAATAATGTGGTTGGCAGAATCTGGTTGAAATGTGTATGAATCTGGTTTTGAAGGTTTTATCAAGTGGTCATTTGAGCATAAGTCTGGGATCAATTGTTTTTGTAAGTGGAGGAGTTCTTGTAATATATTGGACAGGTTGTGGTTTGCTACTTGAAGCCATGCTCCTGAGAATATAATGAGGGAAAAAAATGTTTAACAGAATAATAGAGTTGGTAGGAATCCTGGAGGTCTTCCAGCCTAACTCGTTACTCAAGCAGGAAACCCTATACCATTTCAGACAAATGGTTGTCCAATCTCTTCTTAAAAATCTCCAGTGTTGGAGCACCCACAACTTCTGGAGGCAAGTTGTTTCACTGTCATCAAGTTTCTTTGCCTACCATTTTTATTAAAGGCATGTTATCCTGCTAACAAAATTATCATCAATTGGGCACCAAAATTGTGAAAGGGACAGACTGAGGTGAACGGTACAGCAGGTAGATAATGATGTCTTTAAAAACAAAGATTGAAACCTGTCTTATAGTTAAAATGACAATCCTTAATTCAGATCCTGGGGTAACTTATTCATTCTCCTCAGGCACTTATTTTTGGAGAAAACTGTGCACAGGACAATAAAGTATAGAGTTGGCTATTAGGTTGAAGTGAAACACAGATTTGTTACTTAGAAATCTAGTATCACACAATATATATGATTTGGAAGGAACCTCACAGATTGTCTAGTTCAGACATTGCCTCAGTGCAATGGCCATCCTCAATTGATGGCCATCCAGTTCTATTTGAACACCTCCAGCAAAATCATTATTCTAGGAAAATTATTCAATGTTGAACAGTTCTTGGCATCAGAACATTCTTCTAATATAGGGGTGTCAAATTCGTAATGTCACATGATGTGTCGTGACTTTTTTTCCATTGCCAGCAATGGGGTGGGCGCAGCTTCACCATGACGCATCCGGCCCACGGGCTGGCAGTTTGACACCCCTGTTCTAGTACATTTGAATCTTCTTTCTTTTATTTTCAAACAATTATTCCTTATTTTGTTTTCATGTTTAGGAAGAATAAGTCTGCCTTCTCATGCACCAACAGAGGTGTAGCCTTTCTTTTTGCAAGCTAAAGATGCTTAGATACTTTAATGGCCTCATAAATGCTAGTTTCCAGATTCTTTAGCATTCAGGTAGGTCTTATCTCTATCTGTTCCAATTTCTCAAGGTCAGTTTTAAAGCATAGTGCCACTTGGACCAGAACACAAGGATACTCCAAGTGTAATCCACTAACTAAGAGTAAAATGCAGCTTTTATCTTACCTAGAGGCAAGGTTTGTGTTAATTGTATTGGCCTATCAGACTTGTACTGGTCTTAGTCAAGGAGAAACTTAATAATGTGTTTTCATTATAATTGCCAAGAGCAGTGTATTCTCAAGATCATGGAGCATTGCTTAAAGTAGCAAACAACAAGATGGCTTTTTATTATACCTTTATTAGTCCTGAGCTATGTTCCTCCTTTTTCACAAATCATGTTATAAAAGGCTCTCCCTCTTCCGAGAGAAAACAGATGCAAAGAGGCTATAAAGCTGTTCTACCTTCTCCCTTTTTCTCAGTTTTGCTTCCCTACATTGTCCATGCAACAGAACAGTTCTTTGATTCTTCTTATATTTTGTATTCCTGGCACATCATTTGGGGCTTTGCTACCCCTGATTACATGCATGCAGGTTTCTTGAATCTCTCCCTTGCATAGGGCCAGACAAAGGCATTTTGCTGTCTAAACATAATAAGCAAGCATTATCCCTATTAAACAAGATAGGCATGGGAATGTTAGTTCAACCATGGAGATATGGCTGGGTCCTCAATTGGCCCCCGAGATGAGGAATGAGATAGCAGCTTTGCTTCATGCTAGCATTGGTCTAAAACAGAAATGTGTGGTTTGTGCAGCTTCCAGTCCTATTTTTGCAAAGCCTAGAACTCCCAAGGATTATGTCATCAAAAGTGAGCAACAGAATTGCCAATCTCAGCAGTATTTTAAAAATTAATCTATAAAACAGATGCATTCAATTTCTGCAAAACTATACACATTTATTTTGTTGTAAATAACCAAACATTAAAAACGAAAAGAGCTAAAATATCAGCCCATTCTGCTGATATCACTGTATCACCTACCTTCCAACTTCAAAGGCTTGGGGCGAAGCAGCAGCCACCACAACTACACAATTCCCTGATGAGACATACAGCCACCTGACGCCACATAGATAAAAGAACATGGAGCACACATACTTTCAAGTCTATCTGAGCACAGTTTATCCTTAAGAGAGGATAAACTCCTCTTTTTACATTAAAGGGAAAAAAAGAAAAGGAGTGTGGTGGGATATACAACTATCTTTTTCAGGCCTGTTTTCTTGGTTTGAAACCTAAGAATTCAATTTACTGGTAAAGAAAATGTCCAGTTTCACATTTAGGAAGCACGAGTGACATATTTGCCTTTTCTTTCAGGTACACTTTCAGATGCCTGTGTTATGATGTGCACTGTGGACTGACATCCGTATGTTTGAATATGCTGCATCTATTATATTAGTCTTCCTCAGTGCTTTTTTTGAAGAAAAAAAAAGGTGCCAGAACGCACATGTCATACAACCCGCCTTGCCTACCCTACAAGGTTCCATCCAAAAAAGATGCCAGAACTCCGTTCTGGGCGTTCTATGACAAAAAAAAAGCCCTGATCTTCCTCAATCTTGAACTTTCCTGATGCAATTTTTTTCCTCAAGCCGAGTTCAGCCTTCTAAGAACAAAAAGGAAACATCTATGTTGCTTTCTTGGTTATAGTTCAGAAGTGGTTTTCTATTGCCTTCTTCACTAGGATGCTTTTTCAACCTTCAAGTGTGAAAATTTAGCTTTTGAATTTTCTGAAAGTCTCCATCCAAGTACTAACCAAATGTCACCCTGATCAGCTTTCAAGCGGCCCAGGTCAGCTAGATGCTGCCATCTACTGTGTACTCTCATAATTCATTTCTTTCTGCCTTAGGGACTCCTGCCTTGATTCCCCAAAGACGGGTAGTTTCATGACACTTGTACAAAAGCTACTTGGTGGTCAAGAGAAATTATGCAGGTGCTTTTTTCCTCATGATCTCCACTTTTCAACCCATCCTTTACTTTCTTCTCTGTCACCACGGAATTCATTCCTCCAAGATTGGATTGTCCTGGATGTTTGAATAGGGATAAATAGACAGATAAATAAATACTTCATTTTAGTTGGATACACTACTTTGGGTAACATGAATTAATAAATAACATAGAAAACACAGTTAAGTCTTCCCTTTTGCCATGTGTTTTCCAGAAATTTTATCTGGAAACAATGATAGCCTACCACCTTCCCATGTGATCACCTTTATTTTAATTGTTTGTGAAAACCTATCCACACTGATCTTTCACCAGATGGGAAACTTATTGGAAAACCATACAGAACTGAGACAAGGATGTTTAGTCACCTCAGCAGCCAAAACTTTATTGCTTGATATCTTACTTTCAATAGGAATTTGTTCAACTTCCTTTCTGGGCTCTTCTATGATCTTGGTGGATTATCAGCCTAATCTCTAGCATATGAGGAATATTTTCTTTTTCCCAATTAAGGGCTGCCAGTCATGATTTTGGCGGAAGGGAAATCTTATATTAGAACACCTGGATACAGGAGAGATAGCATTTATGGGTCAGGAAAGGAGTTAGCATCAAAGGAAACGATGATGGATAGTGTCCAGAAGGAACCTAAACTCCATGGGACTGAGGAAGTACACTGACTTAGTCAATATCTTTAAATCTCTAGGGATGCAAAGCAAATTGAATTTTATATTAATTAATAATTTGACCATATCAAGAAATCTGAAGCATCATCTCTCCATGAATTGTGTGCATGCAACTATCTTGTCCAGCATAATCCTACCGCTTCACTAAAGTGCTATGCTTTTTGGCTGTTGCCATATCTGAGTAACATAGGAGTGAAGTCCTTGCATCATAGCACTTGGCTCATGTTTTAGAGGAGGTCGAATGTTAAGTACCAAAACACTTTTAGCTACTTTCATGCTGAGGCTATAGCATTTAAAACAACCTGTTTATTCAGATTAATCTAACTTTCCCCAATCTGGTGCTCTCCAGATGTACAGACAGTTGGGGAAGCATGATGCAGTATATAATAGTTGCAAACTGAGTCACATACATGTGAGAGCATACACATGATTCTTCAGAGTAAGCTTTTGGAGCAATGTCTTCAGTGTAGAATGTAGAAGACGTCCAAGGTCTCTTCCATCCCTGTTATTCTGCTATTCTGAATCATGCTAAAGCTTCCCACAAGTACTCTTTTTGGCTGTCACGGTCATGAAATCCCTCCCCATCATTACAGGATGTCATACCTAGTTTTCTGGCATACTTTTCCCTCCATACAACCATTTAAGCTAAATGTTAAATTTATTGGACCATTTCCTACAAATCTATAGATCAGTCCTGCCATCTAGCCACACTGAAAGTATGTTTGTGTGTATTGCCTTTTCTTCCTAGTCCTGAAATATCTCTAATCTAACCTGTGTCCCACATCAACGTCTGCAATGTGTTGGGTGGGGGTGGAAGGAGGAGGAGAATTCAAAGTAGAATTTTTATTTTTTGCTCAGAGCACAGATTGGGCAGAATAAAATATCTGATTCTTTGGAAGGACTACCTAGACACTAATCATTCTTGGGAACTGGCAGATGATGTTCATTCTCTAAGTCTGTATCAGGGCCATTTGCAATATCAGCACAACCCCAGACTACCTTATCATATAATCAAGCTGTTGAGGAAAGATTTGTTTGGGAACACATTTGTGAGAAAGAGAGAGGCTATTCTTCGGAAGAGTTAATGAAAGATGGGATTTTTATTTTTTTTTAAAAAAATCAAAGATTTGGTAATGCCCCTATTTCAGCTGTCTAGTTTTGGAAGAGGTAAGGAGAGATAAATCTGAAAAGGGGAAGATCTCATCAGCTTCAGCTGAAAAAGAAATGGAAAGAGGAACACATCTGTCTCCAAACCGTTTATCCACCTCCCTCACCCAGTAACCAGATGGAGAGAAGGGCAGAAATTCTTGATACATCCAGATTCAGAATGGGAAGAAAAGGAGCAAAAAGGAAAAGGTATTGGTGTAAGGAAGCTGGCAAAGAAGGAACCAACAGTTCAAACTCTACAGAGAAGTATTATGTCAATGTCCTCCCAAAGTCATCCAAAGAACAGCCAACGTTCATTGACTTACACTCATATTCATTGAAAATCCTAGAATTTAAACTCAGAAGCAGACCTATATAAAGACTTTGACTTCAGTATAATGCAATGGTCAAAGGTTACCTGTGTATATGGCTTCATTCTGGTCTGCAGTGAAGAGCCCATGCTTACCATGTCTTGATGAGGAGACTTTTGGCTAGTTCATCTGTTCCTAAATAAAGGGATAAGTGTCCAGAAAGCCAAAATTTACAGCTGTGACGGCATGAAGCCTGACAAGCCTGGCCAGACTTCAGATGGAATTTATTTTGGAGCATGGCAAAGAGCCAAGAATTGGAGCAAATTTTCACTGACCTTTTCATCCAACAGATTTTTTTATATAAGACTGGCATTTTGACAGCTGAACAAATCATATAGAATATAGCATCTCATCATTCTTTATAGATAGGTGAATATGTGAAGCAGCTGTATAAAGCAACAAATTGTTTAACATAATCATAGATGGTTGGTTACAACTCAGGCTATCAAACAATATCATGAGTTCTTTTTCTTTGGAGGTAAAAAAGAGATTTGTGAAAACCAATATTAATGATGTATTAGAAAATTATGTGAGGCCAAAGTGAGGTAGCTCTTAAAGTAATGCTTTAAAAAGTATCAGGAACTAGTATTTTTGAAGGTATTACATACATAGATTTTACAAATGAGAAATTGGTAGGAGTACTACTTTTTCCCCAAAAAATATAGTTATATTTTAATATATATTAAATGGGATAATATACCTTATTGTGATAATAAGTAATCATTATTTTAAATATTCTTCAAGATATTTAATTTATTAAATTTGTAATGCCACCCAGTTCAAAACAACTCTGGGTAGCATATGATATTAAAAACAAGTAAAAAAAAATAACAGCACATGAAAATCTATTTTATTAAAGGGAAATCCTTTCAATGTGTGCTTTATTTTGATAAAAACAGCATCTGAAACCCATGAAAATCATTCTGACTCTGCAAAGATGTATATTTCAATAGCATTCTTTCATTACAAATAGGGAAAAAATGAAAACTGAGAAGTTGCAGGAAGCTGACTTCTCAAAAATCTCATATGCAAAAAATACTTGTAAAATGCAGGCATATACAGTATGATGAGCAAAAATGGCACTGAACGTTTTATAGGAAATTGCCAATTATTTGTAAAGCTTTGGAACTGAAAACCAGACTAATGCTCAGTATGTGATTCCCTTATATCTTTGCCCTTATGTAATTCTATGTAGTATAAATACGTACTGATGGTGCTTTGTATATGAGATGGTAGTATATTTTTATACTTTGTAAATTTAAAATCTCTGTATGATTTTCTTCTGTGCAAAAACAGATGATCATACAGTTTTGATCTTATGACTTGGCTACATTACAACCTCAAGATTTTTTCTGTGAATGATGGGTCATCAGTTAAGGAGAGATAATTTTTCTTCCTCTGCATTTACAGATGTTAGAAAGGGGGAAGATTGCATCATTATGGGGAAAAAAAACCAGTCCTTACGAAATAAAAGAATAGTAAGCCAGGTTTAAATGCTATTTAGATAGCAAGAAGAAAAGACAATGAGCTAATTGTCGTTACATTATATGCTCATTAGCTGAAATACTTCATTAGAAAGGACTTTGTTGTTTGGAGATAGCCTGAGACTATCCATTTGTCTATTAAACATTAATATAAAATACTGAAAGGCTATTTAAAAATAAGTCCTATTTAAGGTTTACTTTAACAATTTAAAAGTTCTACAAAATATATGTCTGCAGTAACATAAATTGATGAGATGGAGTAAATAAATATGACTCCAAGGTTGCATTTGCTCCCAAAATCTTTTAGAGAAACATTGGGACACATCTCTGGCATCTATTGCTAAAAACTGACTGTGCTGTTTTGCCATTTTGAGGCAAATTGTAGTATAAGCCTTAAAATAGGATTAGCATAATTAATAGAAACAAGCACAGAGATAACTTCTGTTATCACACAGGCACACACAGAAAACAAATAAAAAAAAAACTCTTAAAAAATCCATGGATGGGGCAAACAGATTTGGATTATACAAATCTGAATGACTTCCAGGTAATAGCTAAGATAGCAATATTTGCTCTCATCTAGAGGTCAGACAAATTCTTACTTTCCAGATCTAATAGCCGTGATATGGCTCCATCCAATTTATATCATTCCATTACCAATGGGATCCTCAGCAATACAAAAGGCTTCTTGCTCTGATGAAGGTGGAATGACAGCAGTCTGCACCCAATTTGGAAGGACATAATAATTGCAGCCCTCGACTTACAACCATTGTTGTTGTTGCACTTAACAACAGAAAGTTTGGGCTCAATTGTGGTTCTAAGTTGAGGACTACCCGTACAAGAGAGGCAGTTTGGTGTAGTAGTTAAAGCATCGGGTTTATTAGGGAGACTTATCAGGGATTCTTATCATGGAGACTATCAGGGAGACTGGAAATTCTAGTCCCACCTTAGACACAACGCCAGTTGGGTGACCTCGGGCCAGTCATTTTCTCTCAGCCCAAGGAACAAGGCAATGGCAAACCACTTCTGAAAAACCTGGCCAAGAAAACTGCAGGGACTTGTTCAGGCAGTTTCTGAGAATCAGACATGATTGAATGGAGGGGGGGGGAAATCCCATTACAATCAGTGGCTCTCAAGTCCAATAAATTTTCCAATGCATGAATGTAGATTGATTATGGGCCAAGCAAGGTTTACCATGAATTTCCTGGTGTCACAACACCGTTTGTGGTATAATCTTTTATTTTGGAGGTAACCTAAGACTAATCAATAAATAGGCCTCAAAAATAATGGTAAACCTTTTGAAAAAACCCTAGCTCTGATAGGAAGTGAAAAGAATTTTTAATTCCAATTTGACTCTGAATGTTGTGCTTTTAGCTGCTAGCATAAACAAGAAATCTTATCTACAGACCTTTCAGCTGCTCTCATGTACTTGTATCTTTTGTTACATGGACTGCAAATTATGCATACCAATAAATAGGTAGATTAAGTTACTTGTTTATGAAATATACTATTTACTCCTTATCAGGTCATATTTACTGCCAATTTAATAGGATCTATAAAACAAAACATTATGATCAATATTACTTAACAGTTTCACCATATTTTGTCCAGTGGAGAAAATGTATTAGCATTTGTCCAAAAGTACATGCATTTGTTTCTATGGAGCTTGTATGTGTTCATGTGAAATCAGTGTGGAGTTTATATGATGCAACCAATAGCACATTAGACCTGAGTTTGTAAAGTTTAAGATTGCCACTTAACAATAAGCTCATCTACTTAACAAAATCCACTTTAGATAAGATAAGGTGAGGTGAGGTGAGATAGGATAGGATAGGATAGGATAGGACAGGATGAGGTGAGATGAGGTGAGGTGAGGTGAGATAATAATAATAACTCAGCCATGGGAATCCAAGGTTATTGCGCTCAGAGTTGATAAAGATTTGGCAGGCTGGAGAGCTGGGGAGAAAGCCCGCGCTTCAAGCTAATTGGGGAATGTGATTTATGATTGTTAATTGGAGGAGGGAATTGTGCTTTGCTACTTTGTGCCCAGGGGAGGAGAATTCAGTTTTTGGCTTTAACTATGTAGTGTCAATACTTTGTTTCTCGAATAAAAGATTCTTTAAGGTAAACAATGCCTCGAAGTTCTTTTGAAGAGTTTCATCTGTCGGAACCATGACAAATGCTTTTTAGGACACAGACATCTTCTATGTACTTTTGGATATATACACCATAATGGCATACCCCTCAACATTTGTATGTTCCTTAAACATGCTCCAATCCGTGCACTCAAAGCAGTCTTGTAATGCTTCTATAGCTCCCTCTGTCCAAACCCTCACCTGCTTTACTATAGGTTTCGCTCTGGCTACATGGTAACTATAAGAAAAAATCCTGAACTGTAGAATTCTGAACCTGCTTGAATTTAGTTTAACTTCCAATTATCTTAGAAGATAAACTTTTCCTCAAGGGATCACTATAATGTTTTTTTTTTGGGGGGGGGGGTTATTTCATTAAACGAAACAAAGAAGAAAAGAAAAAGAAGTGGTGGATGAGGCAAGGAAAGAAGGAAAGGAAAGGAAAGGAAAGGAAAGGAAAGACCACAAAATGATATTCTCTCTGTGTGTGTGTGTGTCTCTCTGCATCTCTCTCTCTCTCTGTCACACACACACACACACACACACACACACACACACAGAGAGAGAGAGAGAGAGAGAGAGAGAGAGAGAGAGAGAGAGAGAGAGAGAGAGAGAGAGAGAGAGAGAGATATTTATGCAAGTTTTGATAAAGGATTATGGTATTTCATTGTAATAAGTTGTGGAAAGAATCCAGAGAAAGAAATATTTTGGGAAATATTAGAAAGGCAGAATATATTTCTCCAAAGGAATAATGGAGAAATCTTTAAAAGGCAGAAACTTCTCCCTCCCCAAGCCAGAAAACTCAGCAGAAACCAGTTTTTAGAAATGCAGATGTAATAATCCATTCAGGAAGGTTGGGGCCAGGAAATAGAAGCTATGAGATTAGGAAGACAAATACTTCTAAAATCTACATACCCCACCCAAACTCTAAAAGACATGACCTTTGGGACATAATAGGATTAATCCACCAATACCAAAAGGGCACACTCAGACTCAGATCAAAATACATGACACAGGAAATACAAAGCCTCAAACAGGAACAGGAAACAAACTCAAGAGCCCCAGTAGGTATAAAAACCCACCACTCCCAGCAACATGTGGTCAGCTTTCTCAGAGCCACGTTTCTGTCTGGCTCTGCTCTTCGATAAATCACAACCTTCTTTCTAAAGCAGTCTCCATTTTGTTTATTCCCAGCTTGGACTGGACCTTGATGAAGACTTTTCATTCAACAAAGTCATGCATAATCTGTGTCTAGGATCAAAACTATATTTTCTCTATTTTCAGTTAATTCTTTAAAATTAATATTTGTTTCACTTTAAAAGCTAACAAATATATGAAAGCAGAGGGCCTTTGTGGGTTGCAGTTTACTATTATTTGTTGAAAAAAAGGCTAGCTTTACAAACCATGGATTGAAACTGCTTTCCAAGAAACCATCATCAAGACAATTTGCTAGGTTGGCTTACACAGAAAACTATAATTTATCAAAACATTTACAGCCTCTATATATTTACCATTACTGTACATACATTCTGTACAGCTTTATGCATCTAAGAAAGTTAATTCTTGCTCATGGAATTTCATGCCACAAAACATTTCTTTCCATATTTATGATTCTGTTAAACTATGTTCTTATATTCTAACAATATAGAGCTCCCCTTTTAAAGATTCCCCCACTGCAGAAGCTCATCTATCTAATATTCAGGAGATTGTACATGGCCTTCAAACTACAAAATGCATTTCCAAGTATATGCATTCAGCTTTCATTCTCCCACTATCCATGAAAATGGCAAGCCACCTATCACAAAGCTTCTCTTAGCTGAAAGAATGCTAATTTCAGCTATTCTAATTTGTTTTTGTTTTACTTGCCTTTATTTTCTTTCAATTATTTTAATTTTAAACTATATATTATAATTTAATTGCTAGAAGTCAGTCTGAGTGTTGCATAAACCTAAAGGCAGGTTATAAATGTAATTAAAAACATCAGTGAACTGAAAGTGATTGCACTACTGGCTATTTTGAAAGTCTTTTCAGAAAAGAAAAAAAGGCAAATTATTATAAAGGATACTTAGGTACCCTCAGTTTTATGTGCTGAAATTTATAGCAATGTGTTCATTTGAACAATTCTATGAAGTAGTACTTCAGTGTTGAGGGGAATAGATATTCTTAATAGAAGTTTAAAACTGCATTCAGAGTAGATTGCACATATATGTTTTTCAAAGTGTTAATGTGTTAATCTGCTGGTTACTTGATCCAGGCAAAATGCCATGATATTCTACATGAGGAAAATACCATGGTGGCTGGAAGTTTCACATAAATATTACCCACTGTGTTTCCCCATTTGAAGTGTTGTACTTGTCTGTTAAAACCAACATGCTGAAAAGAGTGTTTGGAAATAAGCAATATTAGTACATTTAGATTTATGAACTCTAGATAAAAAAAACTTCATTTTAAATACATGGAATACCAAGCTCATTCTTTCATTTGCTGCCTGTGAATAATTCAACCATGCCTTGCAACAATAAAGAACACATTATAACACATTTTTTTTACCATAACATTAGTAAATGTCCAATAACATTAGGCTGTCAGTCGAGTATAGAGTCCAAACAGTGAGCAGGTGAAAGAACGGACTGGGCTAAGAGGAAGGATCTTGATTTACAGTGAAACAGACCTCAAGTTAAATAAAGTAGTTCATCCATCATCCAGAGAAATTCATTATACAGAAAATAATCTCTTACTGAAGAAAAGTAATTTAGAAGGATCTGGTCACACGTGCTGCTTCTATTTGCAACAGAGGTCTCATCAAACAAATGGCTAGGTTTTATCCTTTTGTATGCACACTACAGCACAATTCTACACACTGCCCTTGGTAAGGAATCACAAATGTACAGAATATATGCAGACTGTGAAGCCACCAGCCATCTAACACACAGCCTCTCTTACCCAGACTTTTTCTTCCTATCAATTGGGTTGAGCAAGTGCCACCCCTGGCTTCACAGGAATATATAGCCAAACCTGCCTCAAATGGAAGGAACTGCAGCCAGGGGCAGAAGAGTTAACTTAACCTTCAGCTCTTCCTCAGTGGCAATTACATGTGAGAAATTTAAATACTCATGTGTAATTGCAATGAGAGAGTTCACAGCTGGGGTATAGAGGAGGGTCATAAATGCCATTGTGTATGAACTATGTTCAGTAGAAGGTGAACAGGTAAAAGCTTGGCACTTTAATGACTCTTCCATGAGTAGTTTTCCCTGCCACTTAAACTACACACACAGTATTTATTTATTTATTTATTTATTTATTTATTTATTCATTCATTCATTCATTCATTCATTCATTCATGTATTTATTTATTTATTTACTTACTTACTTACTTACTTACTTACTTACTTACTTACTTACTTACTTACTTACTTATTTTTCCATCTTTATTGTTTTTATAAATCACTCAAGGCCGTGAACATACTGATATTCCTTCCTCCTCCTATTTTCCCCACAACAACAACCCTAGGAGTTGAGTTGGGCTGAGAGAGAGAGAGAGACACTGACCCAAAGTCACCCAGACAGCTTTTATGCCTAACATAGGACTATAATTCACTGCTTCCCAGGAAAAACAGTCCAGTTGCCTTTTGAAAAAGCACCTTTTACCTGGATCACCGAGAATCTTCATAGACATTCACCATCTCCCAGTTTCTAACCTAGTGCCTTAACCACTACATCAAACTGGCTCATTAATCACACAATATTATATGCAAACAAGGACTGGGGTCCTGTAAATTCTCAATTTTTCTCACTCGCCCTTGGAAAACCAACTTGCATTTTCATTAATCTTTAGAGATGAATGAAACTTGCTTGCATGTGTGGCCTACAGATGGTTTTTTTTTCTATTTTGGCAGCACTGGGGCTGCAGTTGTAGCAGTGCCACTGCTCAGCAGTTTGACCTTCTTCCAAGCCAGTTCCAGTCGGTGTTGGCTGGGGGAAGAAGAGAGGTCGAACTATAGACCTCTGCACTGCAGGGAGCTCAGGGCTTAATTCTCTCTCCACTTGTATTTAACATTTGCATGAAGTGCTGGGTGAAGTTATTTGTTGGCACCCAATTAAATATCATAATGATTCTCAGTTGTATATCTCTGCTTCTAATTGTCCAAATGATGCAATCAAAGTCCTTTTTCCAATATCTAGACTAGCACGGACCGATTCCAACTTAATTCTAGTAGGAATAAATGACTATGATTTTCAGGGAATCCTAGATCTGGAAATGTTCCATATTTGATTAATTCATTTTTCATTTACAGCAAATTCTATAACTATGCTGTCTGTAATTCCACAGCATTATATTTTCTTATTAACTTTTGTCCCAGGCTAATATTATATTTCAGGAATGGTTCAACTAAAACCGGCTAGAAAAAACCCTGCTAATAGAAATATTATGAAGCAATTAATGACATTGACAAATTATACTTCTTTCCATTTGAATTTCTTAAAAAGGAAATGAAGCATAAATCCATGTAAAATCCATAAAAACATTATATTCTGTTCTAAAACATTGCCAACAAAAATGCAAAAGATAATGCTTTAACAGATTAGAGTTTGGGGTCTGTTACAGCTCTGTGCAAAATGATTTTACATTAAAGTATAACAGCTTCCATTAATTAGGTATATTCTTCATTCCCCTTCCAGCGTTTATTGTATTTACCTGAAAGGAAGACAATACTGAATTTAAAATGATTTCCCTAAGAGAAGCTGATAAAAGATACAACACAAGTCTCCATTCTAAGCAATGTCCAGTTTCTTATCATGGCCACCACTTCAAAATCCAGGAACATTTAAGCAATAAGCACTTCCAAACTACAAATCTGCGTTTACTTGCAGGCATACAACCTCATCGAGAGAAGGCATCACTTCATTCTGAAAATAAAAGTTATTTACTTACTAACAGACCCTCAAACTTTAGTTTCAGTTATTTTCTCTTATCCACTTCACTATCCAGGTTAGACATTCAAAAGTGCAGCTCAGTTTCCAGAAAAAGCTAATCCCAAGCATTGCCATGTTGATTGGCAACCTCAGCCTTCACAACATTTCAGAAAAATCATTTTTGTACATGTGAAATTTGGGGACAGAGACAAGATCAGATCTCTACTCCAAGCAGTCCAAATTCCACCAGCTGCTCAGTCAAGCAGGAAACACAGTCCTCCCAGCCTCATGATATTTGGTTCCATCCAGACACTTAGCTGATCGTTATATGGAGATTTCATGGTCTTCTGAATGGCTTCAAAAAGCATCTTTCTCCTTCCAGAGTTAGTATCCCAGAGAGAAGTTCATAATCCTTGAAAAAGAGTAGGAGAGAAGAACAGATGCAACTTCTTTGGCAGGAAGAAATAAAAGGCAGCGATTATAGCCAAGGAAATGAAGTGGTATAGTTGTATTTGTGACACAGGGGACATTTGTGGGTCACAAATGATGCAAATCTTAGGGAATGGAGCCACATGGTACTCACTGTCCATTCTAACTCAACAGAGGATGCCTCCATTGATAAGCATCAAACGGAAGTGGCCAACCCAGAATAGCTGCTCAGGCACTTCATTATATGAGAAAATGGAAGAAAGAATAGCCTAGGGCCACTCCCTGCTTTCTTTCACTTGTTCATTAATGTAATTATACTTATTCTTTGTAAATATATAAACCTGGCATGGCCAATTAACAATCAAAAGACTGACTTTTTCTGAGGGGTCCTTGGTGACTTCTGAGCTTGGTTGTTTTCTTGCAGACATTTCCTTACCGAACCTAGCTAACATTATCAATGTTAATAATAGTACTAACACTGATGATGTAACCTAGTTTAGCTAATGAAAAGTTTGCAAGAAAACAACCAAGCTCAGAAAGCACCAAGAACCCCTCATTTCAACTCTTGAGTTAAAAATATTCTCCTTTATTGTTATTGATCTTTTCTTTCCAATTCAGAGGCAGCATCCATGAGCTGCAATCATACAAAGCAGACAATGTTGGTAATATGTTACGTATCTAAGATTTGGAGGAATATATGGATGGATTTAGGCAATTTGCCTCAAAAAGTGGCAGCATTTGGCCCACAAGTTAGGCTAGGAAGCCTAACTCAGGCCTAGTTAGCATTTCATTAAGGGAGTATCAGGGAACGACAGAATTAAAGGTAAAACTGGGGATCTGAAGAGAAAACAAATTCTCTGGAAGAAAACAATTACCACTTCCACACTGCTGCCAAGAAACCTGCTTGGATGTATCCACAAAGTTAGCAGGAATCAAATGCAACTTTTATAGGCAAGTTAAATATACAGCAAATGGAACAATATTTACAAATCTATCAGGAAAAACAGGCAGTTTTCAGCTGGGCCATATGGAGCCGCCCTAGGCTTCATTGCAATCTGTTTGTGTTTTGTGCCAAACAAAATCTTGGGTTGTATTATAATCAAGGAAAAGCTGGGCTCCTCTGTCAACCATTCATTGCAAAGATTCTTGAACTTCACAGCAGAGGCCTAGAGAAGAAACAAAGACTGCTAAGGAAACATTGCAGTTGGTGGCCCAAAAAAAATGAACCCTCAGTGAGAGGTGAGTTGGCTATCAGAACAAAAGAACATAAAGGCAGGAGAGTTTCAGACATACTGTGATGTCTGTTCATTGTGACCTGGGGTTAAAGCAACCCCCAACTCTGTCTCAACAATAGCATAAAAGAACAAGGGAAATAGACTCACCTTTTCTCATTTTCCCACAAAGGAAGAAAACTCCACTAAGCTGAGGAAATAGCTCAGGAAGGAGGAGAAAAGATGTAGATACATGGATTTGACCAGGAACTAGACCAGTAACTTTTAAGAGGCTTGAACTTCAACTCCCAGAATTCCCCAGTCAGCATGCTGGCTGAGGAATTCTAGGAGTTGAAGTCCATACTCCTTAAAGTTGCTGAGGTTGAGAAACACTGAACTAGACCAAATATGAAGGCGTAGAACTGCAATTCTATCACTGTGGAACAACAAAAATCAATAAACCACTTATTGATTGCCCTTACGGTTTTACAAAATATGGAAAGACTAACATTCTAGTACTTTTCCATGCCCTCTTCTCAGAGTGCTAAGTAGAAAGAAACACACACTTCTGGAATTGGTACATGCATGATTCAAATAATTCAAGGAATATCCAGCATTGCCCACCATTTGATAATGCAAGGTGATGACTATGCATGATTTAGGGACTGTGGTTAGTAAACTTTTTCAGATAAATTTGTCAACTGTAGGGATAAGGCTGCCTGCCACTAAAAGAATAGACTTAATGGAACTGGAAGAATTTTGCCAGCATAAACAGAAATATATAATATAATAGGATTCTGTAGGTCATGCAATGCTAATAGAAAACTCACAGAGGCAATGGATTTAAGCTTGACCCCTTAATCTTAAAAGGTGTTGAATAAACATGCTTTGCCTTAAAGCAGCAGTTCTCAACCTATGGGTCGCGACCCCATTTGGGGTCGATCGACCATTTCACAGGGGTCACCAAGCAAGGCTGTCTGCCATTTTTTTCCCCTTTTCCGGCGGGTGCCTTACCTCCCTTGAGCTGGGCCAGCTGGTGGTCGGCCTGCTTCGTCTCTGCCGCTTGCCAGCTACGCCTCGGCCGATGCAGGGGGCGGAACCACGCATGCACGGCGCTCCCGGGCAGGGAAAGTCCTCGACTTACGACCGGTTTAGTCCTCGACTTACAACCGGTTGGGGGTCGCGGCATTAAAAAGGTTGAGAACCGCTGCCTTAAAGATACACATTAGGGGTGATGGTAAAATTAGGAGGGGGGAAAGATATTGCAAGAAACATATTTGAAAGGGTTTTTATATTTTTTTTTATTTTTTACAAAGTGTTGTTCATCTACAAATGTGTCCGTTTGGTATAGCGGTAAAGGTAGAAACCAGGAGACTTTGAGTTCTGGTGATACCTTTGGCATGAAAGCCGGCTGGGTGACTTTGGGCCAGTCACTCTCTCTCTCAGCCCAACTCACCTCACCGAGTTGTTGTTGTGGGGAAAATGGGAGATGAAGGAGTATTAGGTATGTTCACCACCTTGAGTTATTTATAAAACAATTAAGGTGAGATTTTAAAAAATCTAATAAACAAGCAAATAAATAAAGAATATGTATGCTTTGTATTTCTGGTTTGCCTTGGGAAAAGAGGGCTTGTATTCAGTAATGTCCTACACAGAGAAGTTGGATTTTTTTAAAAAATTAATGCTAAAAAGCAACTGTTCCCAGCAGCTGCTTAGAACAGCAAGCCCCCCCCCCCGCCCCAGTAAAAGCCTGATAAACTGCACAGTCTCTTAAGAAAATAACCCTTACAAGAAGAAGTGTGTGGTCATTGGTGCACCTGCAAAGGAGGCTTGTCCAACAGAAAGTGTCTGCTCATGTCAATGAGAACAATTCATGGATTCATCCTAGAAGCTTTTTTTAAAAAATGACCACATTTACACAGATGTTAATCCCTGGAGTGCAAACCCCAGAAGAATAACCCTTCTGTAATCCAAAGAGCATGAGAAAATGAGTTCAGATCAGGAAAGCTATTAATTTTCATGTGTATTTAAGCAAGCCGTTATTTTCCCTGATGTGCATATATTGATAGGCTGTCGTTAATATTCCTAGGGCATTACTTGGAACAGTATCATTCCACAGAAAATAATATATTGTTTTCCGTGAATGATGCCATAAGCATTTTTTGAAAGAAACTTGAGCTTACTTCCAGCTGGGGAATTTTATTGCCTTTACTGTACTTGTGAATGAATTCATCAAGGCAGAGAGATAATACTAAGGATTTTATTTAGTGTCAAAGTCCTGTCAGCATTTTGACCTGGGAAGCCGTTTTGATATCAAATGTACCACAAATGGTATATTTTACTCAAAATACAGAATATTCATCACAGTAAAGAATACAGTCTATATATACTGTATTCTTAATAATACAGGCCTGTCAGCTTATAACATTGCAGTGGGATGCTCCATAGTTGTGTAGTTCTGCTGAATAAATAGAACTGCATCTGTTTAGGAGGACTATAAAACAGTTTGAAAAAAATTCAGTGGAAGAATAAAAGAAACAAACAGCCACCATGGAACTGGGTTTTGCCTTCTCTGGCTATGTTTTTTTAAAAAAAAACAAAACAGGATTCTCCCACTGCAAAGAATTTCCTGAGATATCATAGATTAGCAAACTGTTTGAGACCCAGAAAGAAATTTAATCTGGGAGGTCCAAGCTTTCCTCATTATACTCCCAGGTGCGGCTATGTTATGCCTCCTATTGTCTCCTTCTGATGCTGAGACCAAAATAGATTGGTCTCAGAGGCACAAAGGCAAAATGGAGTTTTCCCGGATTAGATTTCTCCTTCCAGAGCTAACGCTGTTGTTCCATTCTTCAGCAATACTGACTCTGAGACAGTCTAAATGAATTTGTGTGGTGCGGTGGGATATTTATATCCATTCACACAGAGACATGGCATGTGTGAGCATGTGTAGATGTGTGTATGCGGGTTAGGGTTACAAACAGAAACTTAGATCTATATAGATTTATGTACGTTGGTATAAAAATGAATCTGAAATATACATACAGTACATCTTAAAAAGTCACTCAAACTAAGTACCATTCTTTTGAATTTGGATGCAGTAAAGAAAAAAATGATGAAAGTTAACTGTAATCTGTTATGAGTTATAGAATATGTAGAATTAATATTTCAGAAAAGAGGCCCACACAGATTCTTCCAAGACAATAGTTTTGTATCTTCTTGTCTTGTAGCTCAATTCTGAATGACAAAACAGGCCTGTAATTCCTGGAGTTAGCTCCGTTCAAGACTAGAGTTTGTTTTGCTTTAACTGAAACAGCAAAAAAAATATTGTTTGATTTTTAAAATTTGCAATAAAAAGACTTTCCTCGTAATCCATTAGTGTCTTAGGACTTTTATCTATTAAAAGTGGTAGATGGGATATAACTTATTTAAAATCAGATAAAGCTTCCTTCAACTAGAATCAATCTGTCTGATACCAGCAACTGGGGAATGTGTTGTTCTGTCTGTGCCAAGATGACTAATGTATTGGCAAAAAGATGGCTGAGGGGCACTGAGCTCTTTCCTACTCTCTTGCAAGCTGGATGAATATGTTTCTTTTGGGTCATGAGCCCCATCCAGTCTGTAGATCACAGGTTGCCGACCCCTGCTCTTAGTCATCCCTTACACGGGGCTTTTTTTTTTTGTCATAGAATGCCCAGAATGGAGTTCCGGCACCTTTTTTGGATGGAACCTTGTAGGGTAGGCAAGGCAGGTTGTATGACGTGTGTGAGTTCCGGCATCTTTTTTTTTATATACAAAAAAAGCACTGCCTGTATACATAGCATGATGTGTATATCATTGGCTAACAGTACGATGAGCTAAACCAGGGGTAGGCAACCTTGGCTCTTTTATGACTCGTGGACTTCAACTCCCAGAATTGTCTGAGCCAGCATGGTTGCCTACCCCTGAGCTAAACAAACTTCTTCCACAGTAAGCAATATTATACAAAATGCAAGAAAAAAAGAATGAATAGAGGAGGACAAAATAAATCAAAAGCAGGAGATGAAATATAATTTACCCCAATACCATTCATAATACCTCACTATAGGTTTCCATCCTTGTAACCATCCCTGCTTCCATCTCATTTATATACCATTTCCTTTTTTTATCAAACTTCTCTTCAGCCCCATACAACTATGATTTTCTCAACTTAGTCTTCTCCTTTCTTTTAGCCCATTCACTCATCTCTCACATATTTATTTTTTTGTATTTAATCTTCATTTGTTTTCTGTATAGTATCAAATCTCCTGTATACTTCTTTATTTTGGTCTCTCCCATTTGGATTCAAACCACATTTGTTCTTCAACCATTGAATGAATCTTTTCTTACCTTCCTACATACATTTCTTAAATTATCCATTCTCAATGTATTCAATTTATTTTTCTGTTTTTCCTGCATGTTCAAATCTGTTTCATATAAGAAAACAGGCAGACAGACAAATATTCTTATACAGATAGTCCTCGACTTACAACCACAATTCAGTCCAAAATTTCTGTTGCTAAGTGGGACATTTGTTAAGTGAATTTTGCCCCATTTTTATGCCTTTTCTTGCCACAGTTGTTAAGTGAATCACTGCAGTTGTTAAGTTAGTAACAAGGTTGTTAAGTAAATCTGGCTTCCCCAATGACTTTGCTTGTCAGAAGTTCACAAAAGGTGATCACATGACCTCGGGACATTGCAACCATCATAAATATGAGTCAGTTGCCAAGCATCTGAACTTTGTTCACATGACCCTGGGGATGCTGCAACGACTATAAGTGTGAAAATGGTCATAAGTCACTTTTTTCAGTGCCATTGTAACTTCAAACAGTCACTAAATGAACTGTTGTAAGTTAAGGACTATCTGTACTCATCCATTTTTACTTCTTTCAATAAAAATCATTTAAACCAAGCATGTCTTAACATTTCTCATTTTTACACCTTTAACATTCGCCCAAAGTATACAAATTCATTTACGTGCTCTCATGCTTTCACTATTTAAAACTTTCAGTCATTCGCTCTGTGACACGCTCAGTACATTCATTTTTAGGTCAATATTCCTCAATTCATGAAAAGCAAACTAACATTCTCCTCAAATCAGTATCACTTCATCTGATGCTGCTGTTGTGCTGCCTACTAGTTCCTCATAAACATTGGTTAAATAGAGTCCTTTTTGCTTTCAACACGTTTGTCTTTTATATGTCGTCCTTGCCTTCCACCAACTTGCTGCTCAAACAGTTGCTTCAAGAAGAGGTGGTCATATAGACACGTGAAGAAACACAACTGTGTGACTTCTTGACTCAGGAGCGGAGTCTTATGGTTTCATGACAAACTTCTTAAGCATGGATACAGCCATACTGAGCTAATTGATCTTATCTTCTTTGAACTCCAAGAGAATATGGAACTCTGAAGAGAACAAAACCTTGGCAGACCAACATTATGCCCTGGATAAAGCTTTGGGGCAACATGCATGCCTGTCAGTTCTTGCTTGTGGAAGTGGCCTATGTTGAGGTAAAGAGATTTAGACTGCATTAAGGAGGGGATGATGTACCCAGTAGATCAGAGGTCCCCAACCTTTTGGGCACCAGGGATCGATTCCATGGAGAAAGGTTTTTCCATGGACCAGAGAGTGCATGGTTTTGTGTGCTGCCGGAATTCCATGGATGGGGCTTTGCTTGTTTGTGCGGACTGGTTGCTGGCATGCCGCGGCCCAGTACCAGTCCATGGACCGGGGGTGGGGGACCCCTGCAGTAGATGCTTCTTCCCTAGAGCAGTAGCAGCCAGGGCTCCCATTCTGACATGGAATTCTCCATGGTATCCCAAGCATGCAAAGGACTCTGAGAGGAAAGTGAGATGGCGGACACATTCTTCCTTTTGGGCAGCCAAAGCCAGAGTCTCTTATGCACCAACCAGCATTCAGAGAAAGGTGTTTTTCAAGGCAAGTGACATGGTAACCTGCACAAGTCCCCATTTCAAAGGCATTTTGAAAGCTATGCATGAAAACATCTCTAAAACATGCACAATATGTACACACGTAAAGCTGAAAAAGCAAAAGTAGTATTTCTCAAAGAGACATCTCTGTACACTGGTTTTAATTGGTTGGTTGAAATTTAGCCTTTATGGATGTGGAGCTTAGTCTTAAGGTTGGTTTGATTGTTTTGTTGAGATTTTTAACCTTGTGCCTGGTTGATACTAAGGTCAGGATGCGTTTAAGAAATGGATAAAACTACTTGTGTCAGATTTCTTGTTGGATGGTAAGTTTGTTTCTTTGGTGGCTATATTTTTGCTGACGGGTTTCTGGTGTACTTACTTATCTGGCAAAATCTGGCAAAATAGTAGTAAGTATGATTTTTATTGTTTTGTTCTTTAAATAGTATTATTCAAGTAGTTAATTGTCCTTACTTCCACCACCCCATTTCTTTTCAGGCAGCCTAGCCAAAGCTGTGCAATGTTTAAAGAAATATCTCTTGATATTATAGTAATGGAAGGGGCTACCTGAGATGAATTTTTTTAAAGACATATACATACATACATACATACATACATACATACATACATACATACATACATACATACATACATACATACATATAATAAGAAATACATTGAAAGAAAAAATAGAGTAAATATTAAAAAGCAAAAAAGAAAGAAAAGGGAGAAAATACAAAGAAAAGAGGAGATAGAAAAAAATAAAAGAAAAATGTGTGTGTGTGTGTGTGTGTATGCATGTATGTGTGGGGGGGCTTCCAATCTTCCTTTTGCCAGTTCTACATACAATTCCAATCAAATCTCTCTCCTTTGCTTCTATAACCTATTCTTTTTAATAATCAGAACCATAAGTCACAAAATCATTTTCTTTTGTACACAAAAAGTCCATAAGGGGTTTCCAGTCATTGGGGAATGCCAATGAAGACATTTCTGTAATGAAAGAAGTCAGTTTGGCCAACTCAGCAAATTCTGTCACTTTCACCCACCATTCTTCCAGGGTCTGTAGAGGAATAATTGGTGGGGGTTGGAGATTGAGATTTTCCGTTGATCCTTCACATCTCTAAGAATTTAAGTTTAGATCATTCAGAATTAAGGTTTGCATAATTGTATAAATATTAATTGTAAGAAAATTATGCAGATTCTAAAAGGCAGAGTCGAAATATGGACTCCTCAGTATATATGATGGAGCTTTTTCTGAAAATCTTCTCTGATTAAATGGGAAAATGGGGAGGCATTCTGTAGCAGAACAGGAGATTTCATAAGTCGCCATTAACTGCAAGTATCTCTGTTACTAGTCCTCATGATAATTTTAAAAAGCAAATGCTGGCAAGTTTATTCTAGAAACTAGAAATATTGGGGGGGGAAGAAAGATGATGGAATGCAGAGAATGTTATTCAAAACATGCAGTTTTAAAGCCAGCCCTCTGAGTTGCCAGCTCAAAAAGACTGTAGAGTATTTCTCCCTCTGTTAGTGTTGGATACATTTGCAGGCAATTGGACATGCATTCTTGAATGCAGTTAAATTTATTTTAGTCTGCCAACTTCATCACTCTTCCGTTAGATAAGTTAAGGCGAATGATTTACACCCTTCTCTTGTGGGAGCTCCATATTTCAGTCTTTCCCAGAAAAATGAATCTGACTTCTATTTTGTTCATTGGGCAGCCCTGCAACAGCCTCCAGAACTCGGCTTCCTGTGAAATATAGTAGATTGTTCCATGCTCAGAATCATGTATTATTTTTATATATCAACAGTCCTCTCACACCCTATCCTTAATCTTAATCAAGAGGCCAGAAAGTGACATTGACAGTCCTCAGATCTGGCAAAATGAGAATAAACCTTGATTCCAGTCATATGGACTGAGAAAATTTATAAGAGTAAGATTTTCAAATGAATTACATATTTGGTTCTGCAATTATGTATAAACATCCTCATCTGTTGAAACACTCTGTCTTACTTCTGCTTTTTACATTTTAAGCTCTGTCTCTTCGTCACTGCAGGTGTTTTTTTTTAATCAGGAAAGAAATGGGCTCTTTCTGTTTAAAGCTCTCTCATATTTTGGTTGTTAATAAACTTCACAAACCCTCAAAGAGCAGGATTTTATGGGACACACATATTTCCACACCTCAGCACGAGGTTTCCTGTGCTTTGTTGCCTATGCAGTTAACATGACCAATTGGATAATTATTGCATGGTTGTACCTGAAAGTGTGAAATGGGTCTAATCTGCAAAACCAGAACCTAGGACACATATAATAGAACATATATTCTAAAATTAGAATTTGGAATTGTTTTGAATATTGAAGGGGATTTACAATCTTCAACTACAAAAATCCACTTTGGATTTCTCCACATTTTTTTCCTCTTTTCATCAATACAATTGACAGGAGGAGAGCCCTATTCTTGTGTTTTGTTTAACAACTGTGTGTCTCAAAGCCTGCTGATCTTTCTGCATATGATCCAGAGATCTGCCAGTAAATCCTGACCTGCCTTAAAATTAGCTTTTCTCTCAGCTTGGGAATCCCTAAATGTGGCTCTAGAGAATGAAGTATAAAATATAAGCAAAGCAGCTTTTAACTGTAATTAAAAAGACAAGTCTCCAATCATAAAATTTTGATGACAAGGGGGATTAAATAAAATAGAAGTGATGAAACACTGAAATGTTTACAGTGAGGTAGTCCAGACAGATGGTTATTAAGTGTTACCCAAACAGTTTCTTGGCAGTAAATAAAGGCAACCTGATAGGAAATTTAAATGATTGGGAAATGACCATTTCTCCTTTAGGAAACAGCCTGCTTGAAGCAAGAGAAATCCTACTGTGAAGCTATTGGACACATATGGAAATAATTCAATTTATGTGTTCATATTCTTCTTTTAATCCACTTTTAATTTCTACATTCATAGAACATAGAATAATAGGGTTCAGGGTACCTTTAACGTATTCATAGGAAGCACTATTCCCACTATCTGTTCTTGAACATGATAGAGATGATGGTGACTATGTCACTAGAAAAGCACTATTGGTTGCTGCGCTGTAGATCAAAATCTTAGATCATGGATCGCTTTATAACAGTGGAAACAATGCATGGAGAAAGAAAAACATCCAGAGTATAACTTTAATAGCAAAGTATTCTTGAGGCTTGTGCTTGTGTGAAATAAATGAGAGATCAGGAAATAATAAAATGATAGGAAAGTCTTATTTGGAATAGAATAGAATAGAATAGAATAGAATAGAATAGAATAGAATAGAATAGAATAGAATAGAATAGAATAGAATAGAAGGGACCTTGGAGGTCTTCTAGTCCAGTCCCTTGCTCAAGCAGAAGAACCTATACCATTTCAGACAAGTGACTGTCCAGTCTCTTCTTAAAAACCTCCAGCAATGGAGCATCCACGATTTCTGAAGGCAAGCTGTTCTACTGGTTAATTGTCCTCACTGTTAGGAAGTTTCTCCTTAATTCTAGGTTGCTTCTCTCTTTGGGCAGTTTCCAACCATTGTTTCTTGTCCTGCCGTCTGGTTCTTTGGAGAATAGTTTGATGCCCTCTTCTTTGTGGCAGCCCCTCAAATACTGAATTACTGCTATTTACATAAGTTTGTCTAAAGCTGATGGCCTCTTCCATTGTAGAGAGAAAACAAGAGCTGCACAGGTCAGAGTCAGGAGAAAAAGAACTAAACAGATAGGGAAATGATAAAAACTCTGAGAATATCAATCTAAATAATAGAAATGATTGTTACCTTGTGGTATGCAAAGTTGATCTTTTAGACAGGGAAAAATACTTAAGTGCAGAAATTCTTTGGCTAACTACCTGTTGGCCCTAATGGTTCATAGGTGCACAAACCTGTGCCTGCAAAGTTGAATTCCAATGCAAAACAATTAACTGTGTGTAGGTTGTCCTGAAAAGGGAGAAAATATTTATGTCGAGCATTTTGTCCCCCACCCCATCCGGGAGCTGTTCTATATTTGTCTGGGATATGTATGTTGACTTCACCATTACTTATTTAATTTTCTGCAAACGTTTTTGATAGTATGAGGGGGGAAAAACAGTCCATGCATTTTCAAGGCCAGCAGTAATATGTGGTATTCTGCTGCTATTCCATTGCCTTTTTAATTTTTCAGTGCTCTGAAACAGTCCCCCAGTTTGAATTCTGGCTCCTATAATCCCCATCCTGCACAACCAGCCATTTCTGTATAGACTATACAGTACTATAGATCCTAGAAGTTATCAATCCAACCACCAGATTGGAGAAGACAGATGTTACAGTAGTCCAAGGCACTAAGGGAAATACAAAGAGCAGTAGTTTCTAATGTCAATACTACTGGCTGCCCAATAAAATCACTAAATGAAAAGTACAGAAAGGGGACCCTCTTGACCTTCAAGACCAATTCTGTATTCCTCAAACTGGAAGTCTCTATTATAGATTTTTTTTAAATAGTTCTTTTATTTTAATAGTACCTTCAGTCCTGATCACACACACACCCAATTGTCTTTTTTTTAAAAAAAAATATCCAGGTTTATATTTATGCATATTCTAAAGGAAAAGTGTTCATTTCCAACTCTCATTATAATAAACAAAATGATTAGGGAGAAAGGCAGCTGGCAAGCAGAACTTATCTATACTGTGTGGACTCATAAATGAAGGCCAAGTCTAAGCTTCATCTGTAGCTTTGCAGTTGAATCTTACAGCTTCCATTCCAAACTACAGCAACTGTGTCCCCACTGGCTCATACTTCAGTAGTTTCTGCTTGTGGGTGATTTGGATCAGATCTAAGCAGAACATTTTCTCTGGCTGCTTTCCCACCCTCCATCAATACTTTGTTTCAGACAGATTGTCTTCTAGTACAGAGAATGTAACCGAGCCAATCAGAATGAGCTGCTTAGTGTCTCATTGACTGAAGAGGCATAAACACATTTGTAAATAAGCAAGCAAAAGAACATCCATGCACCCTTTCTCAGGAATCATTACAAACATTGCACAACACAATGGTTGCTACAATTATCAATAGATGAGTGTTCATGTACACTTAAGGTAAAGAGATCAAACAGCATTCAACACTATAAACCTTGAGCATGAAGATTAAAAACATAAACAAAATTAGCCAAAGACTGTAATGCCTGGTTAGATGCCTAGTATTAAAAAGAGATTTCAAGCAACTGAGGTGTAGCAGTTAAAATAATTTCTCACCGTGCAGTTTTTATCTTCCTGGAGTTAGTTATTTTGTGGGTTGGCCATGTCATACCTTCACTCAGTAATTGATTGCCTCTAGAGTAGTTACAGACGTTCATTGAAGAGTGTTGTGCTTCAAACTGGAGAAAAAACTGGCTTGCACATTCAGCCTGCTCAATATTGTTCCCAGTTTTCAAATGTTCAGCTGGGAGGTCTAAACACAAGATATTGGCTTGAACATCATCTAGGACTCTTATAGAACTGGGTCCCAGATCACATTAAGAGAATTTCAAGCAAATTTCTGATTAATTGGAGAGAGGTCAGGAAGAAAAGGAAGTGGGAAATGTCTCAAAAGTCCTTTTTCAAAAGGCAACTGACTTTTTGGGGGGTTTTTTTCCCTTGAAAATGTTACACTTCTCATCCAAGAAGCTTCTTCAGTTTTGAAGCATCTCCATAGACAAGCAGGTGAATGGGTACATCCCTTTCGTTACCAAATGTGAAGTCTTCCAAATGTTCTGGTGAATGCTAAACATAGAAGTGTCACATATTTTCAAAAACATTATATATGGGTTCCTCTATTACATTCATTTTATATGCAACTTTTAAAAAAATTTGCACACTATTTTCTCTGCCTATGCCTCTCCTAAGCAGAGTTTCCAAAGAAAGTGTGATATTTGTTTTGGGGTTTTTTTTGCCTTTTCTGGAAGATTACTTACAAGAATTTTTGTACCCAAATGCATTTTTAATGAAACTCCTCCAACATTTGAAATTCCTCCAGTGCTTTTTTCGGTGCCATTTTTCAGCTGCTTGGAAACTTGGTGATGTCTCAACTTCCCATGTCTTCTGCAAAAGCAAAAGATGCAGCACAGAGATTTATGAGAGCCATCCAAGTAATGCTCTAGCTGGAAGACTGTGGCCATGCCATGCCATGCTTCGCCTCTTTGGAAATGTGGCATAGCTAAAGATAGAAGGAGTTTCCATTAAACTACTAAAATATCAGGGTTCATAGATCAGGTCTAGTCACATGCATTTTTTCACATAAGATAAGTCACTGAGCAATTTAAATAGAGAAAGTTGAAGAACCATAGACGTGGTTCTTGGTCCAGGCTTCCTTTATGCAGTAGGAAAGAAGGGCTTACAAAGCAGGAAGGAAATTAGGGAGTTAGAATGGGGTTTCCTCCTCAAAGCCTTATCCCTTGACACAGTGGTGGGATTCAAATATGTGAACAACCAGTTCTCTGTGTGGATGCCGCTTCCGGAAGTCCATTCTGGGCCTGGGCAACAAAAAATTAGCTACCGGTTCTGCCGAACTGGTGCAAACTGACCGAATCCCACCACTGCCTTGACATCATCAGCCCTTCCAACTCCCGGCTCTAAATGGAGCGGCTATTGCTTCTTTAAAGAATCTATTGCAATGAAAGTCAAATGCTTTGCCTATTTTATAATCACTATCAGAACCCCCAGGGTCACATTTCTTTGTTTTCTGTGGTTTTGGATGTCGCCAGAAAAGCCTTCAGCAGCTCCCCATGTGTCATATTACGAGCGGTTAGCATCTCTATAAAAAGTAGGAATTAGATTTTGCCTGTACTTTTGAAGCTGTTTGCTATTACATCCACACAAGAAATAAATAAATAACACATTGTACAAACTTCTTAATCAAAATGCTTTTGGTATGAATGAGAATTTAATGGCTTGTGTGTCCTGAGTTCAGGCTTTTTAAAAATACTAATCATTATTTTCTTCAGAATAAAAGTCACTTGATTCTGTGTGTATGTAGCAATAGCAATAACACTTAGACTTATATATTGCTCTATAATGCCTTATAAACCACTCTCTGGGTGGTTTATAAATGTCAACATATTGCCCCCAACAATTTGGGTCCTCATTTTACCAACCTTGGTGTTCTGTTTCGATCGCAAAGGCATTGAGATGAGGCAGAGTAACAAACAGTCTTGTCTTTATTCAATTCACCAACAGAACCAAAACAAAATGGCGCGGATTCCTTTTATACCCCTTTGCAGGGACAGTGTCAACCAATCAATGCAACATATTTCTCCCGCCTTGCGCATGCGCAATAGGCTGGAGACAGCCTGTCTGGTCCCGGGCATCCACCTGGTCTGCCCGGGCCTTTCTGCAGCTTCCTGCACTTGCTGAGTCACTCAGCAGGCCCAGGACATAACACTTGGAAGGATGGAAGGCTGAGTCAACCTTGAGCCAGTCAGGATCAACCTGCAGACTGTGGGCAGATTTAGCCTGTAATACTGCATTCTAACCATTGTGCCACTACGGCTCATGTATGTATGTATGTATGTATGTATGTATGTATGTATGTATGTATGTATGCATGTATTAGATTTTTGCCCAAAGCATTTGCAAATATTGGATATACTTCTCTTTCAGCATAGTTTTAATCTTGAGTGGGAAATAAATCTTATCATTTTGCAAATGCTCATTTGTGGAGTATGACAAGAAAGGCATGGATAGTAATCTCCTTGTGAAAATAGTAGAGCTGATAACAACATATCTCACATTTCCTTTTAGATATCATTATTTGCCAAAGCAACAGAGTTTAAATCTGTGGCATTCTTGTTATACCCTCTCTATTAAGTAAACACAGATCCCTAGCAGATTATCTTGAGATATTCACCAGATGCCAGAAGAACCAGACATTTAGCCTCCAGACTCATATCCCATCCTAGCCCAAGAGTTAGGGGAAGAGCCAGGTCTTTATGGCTTTCCAGAAGCCTAAACAGATATTATTTAGAGCCGTGGTGCGACAGTGGTTAGAATGCAGTATTGCAGGCTAATTCTGCCAACTGCCAGCAGTTTGATCCTTACTGGCTCAAGGTTGTCTCAGCATTTCATCCTTCCAAGGTCAGTAAAATGAGGACCCAGATTGTTGGGCACAATGTGCTGACTCTGTAAAACTGCCTAAAGAGGACTGTAAAGCACTATGAAGCAGTATATCAGTTGTTAGGATACGAAAGTAATTTTTTAGTATGAGATTGACACCTGTCCAGGAACAAGACATTGCACCATGTAGTTACACATACAACAGTGTGCTCTAAATTAATCTTAGAAGGAGAAAAGAATCTTAAAAAGCATTTAAGAACTGTGCTGTCTCATCTCAATGTGATAATGTTAGCTAAATGTAGCTATTGAGTGTTAATGGGAAGCAAAGTTGATATGGATGGACTTTCAATAAGAGGAAAAACCCACAGATGTTTAGATAGGCCAGACTGGAGTTGTGAAAAATAAAAATAAAAATTAAGAAAAACCTTTGTTTCACAGGGAATTTTCACTCTGTTTCTCCAAATGGGATAAAGTTATATGAGCTAAGACCGAAAATGAGTTCATTTCCATCATCTGGGGAATTGTAAAACGTAATATTCCCCAGACAGATAAAAGGGATAAGAGAAAAAAATATGTTTTCCTCATGTTTCCAAATAGGTCTGAAAGCTCCATGAAAATATGGCCTGCCTTTTGCTAAGGAGAGGGAAAAATGTCTTATTGACATTTTTATTTTAGTTTAGCTTGCTTTTATGTTTTAGATTTTACAAGTCAGAAACAAAAACACTAGATGTTGCATGGCAGCTGTCAACAATTTAAACCATTGTAGAGGATAACTGACAGCCTGATCTGATCTCTCTCTTCTGGAGCCCCAGGGAAGCAAAGCTTTGTGTGAGAACAGGCTGTATGCTCAATGTAGGGGGAACTGGGAGGGGTTGTCATCCCCACAGGGTTGCAGCTGCCCCTGTGGCTCCAAGGATAGGGTCTAGTACAGGGAATCAGTCTTGTGTTCAAAATATATGCAGTCCTCATTTAACAACCATAGTTAGGACTAGCAACTGAGTTGTACAGTGAAATAGTCGCTAAGTAAAACTGTGACTGTGCTTATGGTCCTACTTCAGCTTTTCTTTGCTTTACAGACTTGCAAAAGTAAACAAAAAAACAATATCCAAAAATTGGTCTTAAAGTTACTTATTTATGACCTTTGTAACTGCAATTGGTCACTGTATGAGATGGTCACTAAATAAAGACTACCTGTATTGGACAGAGGAGGAAGCAAGGAGTGGAGATCAAAAGGTTTTCTCCATCTAGAGCTGTTGGAGTTCATTTTTTTGATCTGCCACAATACATTTTTGGTTAACATAATTTTATTTATTTAGTAAACGCATTTATATAGCTGCCCGACTCACGCATAGGTGACTCAAGGCAGCTTACATTTAAAAAATCCACCACATAATAAAAACCGATTAAAAAAATCCTACCCTACCCCACATGACAGTAATAACACAATCAAATCAGCCACTTGATTGGCTCCATCTCTATTCATGCTCCCCTGTGAAAACAATGTTTTCAGCGACTTCCTGAAGAGGATCAGGAGGGGGGGCCAACTATACCTGGAGAGGCAGGTTAATTGTTATTACTGCAAGAAATCTTAAAATTTCCTATTGCATTTGTTTCCCCTGGCATCTGTCCCTTTAATATTGCAATGACTCCCTCCCCCAAAATGCATAAGGTTTAATCCCCCCTCCCCAAGTGCATAAGATATAATCAAATGTTTGTTTTTTTCTCAGGGCATTGTCAAGTGGATGGCTGGGGATGATGGGGTCATGCTACTTGGCCTACTTTCATTGCTGGGCACTGAAACAGCCCCTACTCCCAGTATTGTCCCCATGTTGGGGAAAGGTCTAAAGAAGGTGAAGGCTACAGAATATAAGGTCAGTATACATTCCCTAAGAAATATTGATGGATAAATAAATTAGGTTGTTTTCTGTCTTCTCTCCTCCTTCCTTCTGTCTTCTTCCTTCCTTCCTTCCTCCCTCCCTCCCTCCCTCCCTCCCTCCCTTCCTTCCTTCCTTCCTTCCTTCCTTCCTTCCTTGTGTATGTGTGTTGTTGTTCGTCCATCGATTTCGATGAAGACCTTGACATCTTATGGATTATGGGCCATCAGCGGTGTGTCCGTAGATGGCTGATGAGACCGATGTTAGCACGGAATGTTCTGCCACATACTGAACAGAGAAATGTGGACACTGTTGCTTCAGCATTTGCAGCTCTGGCTTTACGGAGTGCTCGCTTCTCTTGTGCCAAGATTGTCCTTCTGTGTTCATATGTCTGGCAACCCTGGTAAACCAGGGTACGCCATGTCGGTCGATCATGTCATGTGCCAAAAATTCCCAAGAGATGCTCCCTCCCTCCCTCCCTCCCTCCCTTCCTTCCTTGTGTATGTGTGTATCATATAAATGTGTATCATATAAACAATTCCACAAAATGTAATTTGCCTCTGGGACCTTATATATATGCTGGAGAAAAAATCTAAATTTTATTTGGTCTAGTAGTGTATGAAATGCCTCTGAGTGGGCAGGGGGTGGAAGGACCAGATGGTGTTCCCCATTGACCATAACATTGTGTGAGCATTTGGAAGAGAATTCATACCAAACAGTGACTTGCATTGTTCTAGCTTTTCCCCTGAACAAATGAAATTCAAGAATTCCTTTGAAGTGGACAGAAATATTTAGTTTATAATAGGAAATTAATGAGGACTAGAAGTTACGGACAACCTCTTTGATGCAGATTGTAGCCATGCATAACAGGAATCCGAGCGCCACCTATTAATCATTCACAGATAGACATCCTGGAATACAATACGTTTGTGGACGTTGTAGAGGTGCATTCCCATCTTAGCAAGGAGCTAGTCTGTCCTGTCATTTGACGGGTGAAATGCATAGCTGCTACTGTGCTGTCGGTCCTATGATTCTCACCTTTGCCACAGAATTTGGTACTACTTCAAAAGTATATTCTAACATATGTCAGTATTAATGTGGTATACTAATATTTAAAAGGCACAGTATGCCCCAATTGCTCTGTAAACACTTTGATTGTTCGGTCTGGAATCTGTTAGAAATGTTTTAGAAATAATGGAAACATTTCACACATGCAGAATTGATTCAGGATATTTTTAGATCTAAACCATCTGAACCTCCCATCCTTTATGAAATGGATAATGTTAAAAAAAATTCTGACATTCCTTTGGACTGGGGAAGGTATGATACCTGACCATTATAAATAAATTCCGGATTTATACAGGGACAGAAGCAAAGTACAGTGTTTTCCACATCAACACATGTGGATTAAATGCTTCCACTGCTCAACTGACACTTTGGAACACTATGGACAGCCATTCGTCCGAAATGGTATAGGGTTTCCTGCCTGAGCAGGGGGTTGGACTAGATGACCTCCAAGGTCCCTTCCAACTTCATTATTATTGTTGTTGTTGCTGTTGTTGTTGTTGTTGTATTTTACTATAGTTCAATTTCAAAACTCCACTAAGTATTTAGATAACTGTTCAATAACAGCACTAATCTGAATGTGGCTATAAGGAAGACCTTCTACTCCAAGAAAGTTGAGGCATCCAGAAGATGAAGGGCAAAATCTTCCCAAAAAATCTTATTTGGGTTTAATTGAAATTTTCATTTTTACCCAATATTTCTCCTGCACCAAGATGACATGGGACAAAGGGAAAGCAAATCAACAGCTTCTGAAACAGAAAAATCTTCACCTGGTGGTAAAAAATCTGTATGTGAACTGAAAAGACAAATCTGTCAGGACAGCTAATTCCCCACTTGGGTACTTCTACAATCGAAATATACATTTAATTAATAAATAAATAAAAATATGCACTTTTTTTCTACTAATCAAAACACAGCAAATAGACAGAGATGCAAATTATATAGTATGAAGTTTTTCTATTAATCAAACACAGTCAGTAGACAGAGATGTAACTTATATAGTATGGAGGGGTTAGTGGCACTTTCTTTACAGAAGTGTTCTGGTGACAGTGGCTGATTCATAACTTACGTTGTTGTATCTTCATAAATTATGTCAGCTGGATCATTCTTCTTGAAATCGATGAATCCAGAACTGCTGAAATCTCTGACTGCATCAAAATGCTAAACTAAATTTACGTGTCCCCTTTTAGTCAGAGCGTATCATGCCATGATAGCAACTCTGCGGTTTCAGTGATCTTACATACTTCACTGAAAGGTTTCCCAATTTAGGTTTATTCTGGGAGTTGAAGTCCATGAATCATAAAAGAGCCAAGGTTGCCTACCCCTGCCCTAGAGCATAGCTTGACTCATCTTCAGCTGGTGCTAATTGCGATATTCCAACAGTTAATTGGAAACAAGAACAATTTATTCTAGTCATGTTTCTGGCAAAATATCCTCATCTGTACCATATGTCCGAAACAGATGTTTCCTGTGCATTACATTATGCCCTATATAACTGGACATTCCATGTATTCATTGACCTCACTATCTATTAACCGTCAGTATATCATTAGCAGTATATCATTTTTGGTGTAGGTCAAGAACATAAAAAATTAAAACCTGCTACCATCCCTTATATCAGTATCTCCCAACCTTTTGGGCACTGGGACCGGTTCCAATGAGAGAGAGTTTTCCACAGACCGGAGGGGGCATGGTTTCACGTGCAGCCTGCATCCCACAGATGGGGCTTCACTTGTTTGTGCGGACCAGTTTCTGGCATGCCACGGACTGGTGCTGGTCCACGGACTGGGGTTGGGGACCCCTGCCTTATATCAATTAATTGTTAGAACAATTAATCAGTGGAAGGATTTGCCTCTGGAAGTTGTGGGTGCTCCAACACTGGAAGATTTTAAGAAGAGATTGGACAATAATTTGTCTGAAATAGTATAGGGCAGTGGTGGCGAACCTATGGCACGGGTGCCAGAGGCGGCACTCAGAGCCCTCTCTGTGGGCACGTGCGCTATCGCCCCAGTCCTAGGCCTTCAGCTGGGTTTTATAAAACCTTTTCACTTTAGGCCTCCGCCGCCATGTACAAAAAAAAAGGTTCAATCAATCAGTCAATTTCAACTTCTTGTGGGGAAAAAAAAAAGATCTTGCAAAGTTGGAATTGATTGATTGAACTTTTTAGTCCCACCCAGCCTGCTGTTACCACCGCAGTCACACCCACCCAATGGGCCACACCCACCCGGCACCCGACGATGCATAAGTGGGTTTTGGGTCGCAGTTTGGGCACTCAGTCTCTAAAAGGTTCGCCATCACTGGTATAGGGTTTCTTGCCTGAGCAGAGGGTTGGACTAAAAGACCCCCAAGGTCCCTTCCAACTTTTTTCCTGTTCTGTTCTGTTCTGTTCTGTTCTGTTAAAGATCATCAGGTTTCATTCATTTCATTGTGGTCATTATTTAGCATTAATCCTCCCCTTAATTTTCACAGCTTGGCACATTGTGCACAATGCTTCTGTAGCGCTGTTATTATGTGTGATTTGATTATCATTAATTTTAAATTAATTATCAGCCATTTTCCAAAGAAACTATAGCTGAACATAAGAGGGATGGTTTTCAAAAAGTAGTCCTCTCATTCTGTCTAGACGGATAAATGTAGGGGAGCTCCAGAAATTATTTGTAATATATGCTTGGGATCTGGAATAGAAAAGAAAAAAGAAAATAAAAGTTAACTCAAATAATACATAATCCTCTTAAAAGCCTAAATAATGTGTTGACACATGCACGCACATACACATATAAATAAATGATGAAGAAATCATTTTAATTATAGATTTTGTTATTTTCATGTTAAAAACATATATTATTTTGTTTCCAGAAAATCCTACTGTATATTTCCAGAGCTATTCCTCTCTGGGTCAGAATGAGTGGGGGAATGCATGCACTGTGATGTTATATGGGTGTTTTGTGATTGACCGTATCAGCATGACACCATTTTGTAAGAATACTCATAAGAGGCTCTCAAAATTCTCCAAAAAGTGAATTAATTATTCAGATTCACTAGCACTAGAATTGGTATAGCTACTAACAAAAACAACAACATAACACACACACAAATGGATGAGAACTCTTAGCAACACCAATAGCTAATATCCACAAAATTGTAAGAATAGAAGCAATACCCTGCTGGATTGGAACCCAAGCCTATCTAATCCAGCAGTCTGTTCTCACAGTGGCCAACCAACTGCTCAAGGAAGCCCACTAGCCACTAGTCAGATGTCCTACAGAGGTTGTCACATTGCTACCCAGACTAACAGCTATTGACCTCATGAATTACTACAACCCTTTTTTGAAGCCAGCCAAGATAGTAGCAATGCCACATCTTATGGTAGCTAAACACATTTTCAGAAGTTTGCTATATTCTGACTCTAAGATTCTGATGGTAGACAGCAAAAGAATTCTGATCTGCACACAGTTCCGTCTTGGGGACATCACAAATCAGACTGAAATTGGTGGCTTGAGCACAGGGACTTTGTCCTAGTTACCACTGGTCTCACATCTGCGTCTTGTCCAGTTTTTACGCCCCATGTTTCCCTTCTGAACTTCAAGACCATCTGACTATGGCTGGAAACCAAATATTTCCAAGTTAAAGAAACTTTGGTCTGATGCAGCAAGTTAGTTTTTTATGTTCTTAAAAGCCGCACACAACCTACAGATGTTGAAGTGAAAACATGTCCTTGTAAATAAAATGAAGTATTCTGAGATCGGCTATATTTTACTAATTGGCTTCCAAGCACAACACTTGATTGGGCAATAGGCTATAATAGGCAAGATGTGGCATTTATTCTAATACGAGCATTTCATTCTAACCCCAGGGAAGGGGGAAAACTAAAAGATCAAGGAAGCAAATGAAAAACAAACAAACAAACAGGGCTGCAGAGTTTTAAAAACCCACTGAGGGGGGTAAGAAGAAACCAGAAAGTAACTGGATTCAATTTCAGGGTGGTGGCAAGGAGGGAGGGACTTCAGATTTTGTTTTGTTTTGCTCTGTTTTTTTTTTTAAGACAAGGCCAAGATTTTTCTTATAAATTAATTCCACGCGTAATTTTTGGAATTCTTTCTTATTTATTCAGACTTCATTCCCCCGCCCCCCCCCCCAAACAGTCAGATGAATTGTTGTCAGAAACTGGCAGTGGAGCATGGAGTGGTGGACTCACTTTTACTTTTAGCCTTTCATATGCAGATTGGGTGCTGCCTTTCGTTTTTGTCACTGCTTAACAAGATCTAAGCTTCCTTCCTGAGACATCATCTTTTATTAATCAGCTTATCCGCAGCAGAGTCCAAAGAGACTGGAAATGGGTTTGGGCAGATGTTGATAAATGTCTTAAATTTCTTCTAAGCTGATTCAAGGCCAGTTATGTTTTATTAATAAGGTAACTTTCAAACACACTTAGGCCTCTGTGGACCATACCACACTTTTAGACATCATCCTGTTTATACTGTTGGCTTGATTTGAGCAACGGCTGTTAACATCTTTTGTTTGCAATGGCAAGCACCAAAGTGTACATCTGAATATTTGTGATTCAGTGTAAACTGAAACACTCTACAAAGGAATCCTTTGCTACATATCAGGTATTGGAAATGCTAGCAGAAACCCCGTTTGTTTGCATTGTGTTTTCTTTCTTGTCATTTCTTTTTAATGCTTCTTGGTCTCTGTAATGTAAAACCAGATGCTCGGTGGATCAATGTGGTCTCTCTTCTGTGGAAAATGTAGATACTTTGGGTCCCATAAGACCTTTTTGGTTCATTTAGCACAGCATTATTTAAAGTTTTGTCCTGGTGGTTGTACTTTTCAGATCTACTTGTAAGCTCCCATCTTCCAAAACTTCCACATGATGAGGAAAAAAGCCTTACAAATTAGTTCAAATTTCCTAATGGTTACCAGTTTGATCAGTAGCTTTAAAATGAGAACGATGACATGTCTACGCATAGTTCAAAGTTCTATTCATACAGAACAAATAATGAAACATAAATGTATTCATTATTTTTTCACAGGAACAGGGATTTTCATTTGTTTGCAGCACTGAAGGAAAAAACAAACCAGCCAATCATCATTGCCTTGCCTGGACAACAAAGGACACAGAAGCTTTTAGTTATTACTACCATAAATTATCTGTGTTAAGAGGAGAATGGAAATTCAAGAACAATAATTAAGCAGTGTAAAAAAAAGTTCAGATTTAATTTTTAGGAACTTGCATACAGTGAAACCATTGAAGGGACAGAAAAGCAAATAATCCAGGCTAACAGGAACAGCTGTATAACCTGCAATCACAATACATTTAAAGCTTGGTTGGGAAAGGATGGTTTTTGGTAACTAATGATGAAATACACTACTGGAAAATTCATTGATTTGCAAACTCTACTGCCTTTATACCTGTATAATAAATCATTTTTGTGCCAGCTAAAACCTGGCCTCAATTTTGCAAGCCATAGATTTCTCTCATCAATGATAATCAGATAACACAGTCATTTTGAGTAAGCTAGATCCCCAGCATACTGGAAGATTTTGCTGATATTCAGACATTCAGATCTAGAGAATCATGTCTACTCTTATCGTAAAGTTAGGAACAGAGAAAAATGGGTTGAGGTTTAAATGAACCAGAAATATGTGGACACCCTCAAACTAGTTCAATGAGTGTAGAGAACAAGAATGCCTGCCTACCAAAATGGCAGTCACGTGTCCGTGGGACTCTGCCTGCCGGTTGTGAAGTGCCCAAATCTCAATAAAGTAACCTCAGGGAGTCGGCATGGTTATAACTGTGAAGACAGGTTGTAAAGTTATTTTTTCAGCACCATCCTAAGTGTTGAAATGGATTTAAACAAGGCATTAAGCAAGGACTATCTATATTCATAAACAATGGTATTGAAAGTGCAGGAAAAGGTTAGGAAATATTAAGTCAAAAAATGAAAAACATGAAATAAAAAAAATGGAAAGAGAAATTTCTCCTGACACACTCTGATTTCACTTCCCTTATCACAAAAGAGGGAGAGGGACACCTTTATATACAGCAATTCTTATTTCTGAAAAGCTTTCTTTCTTGCAACAGAATGCCTATTACCTACTATATTTTTACCTGTATCTGTACATCTTAAAATTTATACATTCATTGTCACATCTTTAATTTTACCACTTATTTATGCAATGATTCATTGTGATTTGGATACATTAATTCTCATATTAGTACTCCTAGTTGCATCATTCATCATGTATTGCATCTTTTTTTGAGTTCTTAGCTAACAACATTGTGTTATCTGCATTTATAGTATACAAATATTCACATTTTCAGCCAATACTCTAATATCACACACAAGCAATCCTCCTGTATTTCACATTCTTGTCTTATTCCTTGTTCAGTGTGGAATCATTCACTACGCATTTCATTTATTTGTGTGCTTGCTTTATCTCACACACATACCTCTCTTTTCACTTTCAGCAACCATTCTTCAAGTTTGTGTTCACACAAAAGTTCCATAATTGAAGCCTACAATAACAGCATGTTTCCAATTGACAGGTACAGATGCAGTGTTCTCTCACACATTGAACAACTCACACAACTTCTCTATAAACAAACATCTATATTTTCACACTTCTCCAGTTATTTCATCCATACCAGTTATTTCACCATGGGGTGCGTGGTTAAAGACGCTGCGCTTGTCAGGAGGAAAGCTGACAGCCCACGTTCAAGACCTGAGTACTGCACAACAGGATGAGTTCCTGCTCTTGCCCCAGCTCCTGTCCACCTAGCAGTTTGAAAACATGCAAATGAGAGTAGATAAATAGGTACCATTTCGGTGGGAAGGTAACAGTGTTCCATGAGCCTTGGGGTACAGTCATGCTGGCCACATGACCACAAAAATGTCTTTGGCCAATGCTGACTTCCTTGGCTAAAATAAATGGAGATGAGCACCTCGCCCTAGAGTTGGACACGACTAGACAGGGAAACCTTTTATCTTTATAGGTTTACAATTTTTAAAAACATATTGCCATATATATGTTTTCTTTTTCACTAATTGTTTTTCTGGGACACTAACATTTATAGCATTTGAGCCACTATTGTTTCTATACACATTTCTAAAATAATCCTTCAAGTATTTGATTCTTCAGTATCATTCCAAATTATTTCATCATTATTATGTTCAATAGTCATCAGCACCAACGTTTACAGATACCTGCAGTGCTAAACATAGCTTTGACTGGTTTTTCTTTTTCTTTCTTTTTTTAGATATATTGCCTGCAAATCTGAAAATTCTAGGTGGCATACAGAATTTTGAAAAAGGCCTTTACACATTTTTATTTAGTAAGTTGGGGAAGCATAGACAAGTTTACCAGACTGTCATGCCTAAACCATAGGAGACAAGCACCAGTCAGTTTAGATCAAACACTACCAAAGCTCAGATTTGCCTCAAACATTTGCCTCAAGTATTCTATACAAGCTAGAATCTCTAACTAGAAACCTCTTTATGAGTGAGTATACTATTCCATCAACCAAGAGAAGCATGCATACTCAAGAGTACTGAGTCATTCAAAATATGAGTTCTGTTTATTCATTAGAGTTGTATTTCATTTTTCCTCTCAGAAATTCAAGAAAGGTTATACAGGATTCCTCCTCATAACTAATTCTGAGTACAACAGTATGAAATGGTTGGGGCTAGGAAATAGTATACTATGTAAGCTTACTTATTCTTCAGAAATAGTCATTGGCCCAAGTAATCCAGCTTCCATAGCAGACTTCAGTTCCTCTTTCCTATACTGTATATATTAATCTTATTTCAGTAACCTGTACAGTGTATATTTATCATCCTACATCCTCCTTCCACCACAAACATAATCCTTATAAAGTAAACCAATCTGAATAATATTGAATATAAAAGTTACTGGTGCTCTGGAAAGTAGGCTTAGGAACTAGGTAAAATCTGGTTAAATTATATTAGAAACATAAGAAGTTGCATTATACCAGAAGTTGCCTCGTACATCTTTCACAGTGTTCTGTATTCTGTCAGGTAATAGGTCTTGAAGGTTATCTGATCCTTGGTAACGCTTAAAGATATATTGCCTGGTTACAGAGCACATACTGTATATTGTATATAATTAACTCTTCCCTCATCCTTGAAATGTCACTATTTGATCATATGCAATATTATTCAATGATTTTGGAGATCATGAATTGAAGTGCTACACAAACTGCTAGCTACCAAAAGAATATTTCATCTTGAGACTCACCACACAAAGAAAGATGAGCTGTCTGATTATAATGAACTAATTATAACTCATTTTGATACAATATCTCACACCTATCTTTTAAATAATCTCTTGTTTTCATGACTTTCATTATTATACTTATTGTGATATTCATTATCATGCTTCTATATATGAACTGTTTAGAGCCAACAAAATTTGACACAATGGTTTTTTTCCTGATCGTTGTTTCCTGTACATGTCAAAGTGTTGTAAAAAAGCATTTTGCAACATGCTGAAAATTAATTGGTATCTAGAGAGGGGAAAATAACAAAAATATGTGTAGCAAACAAACTGATAATAAATCTTATCTTAACATTAGGAAACTTCATACAAAGTCTTAAAGTGACTAAAGTGTTACATCTGTAAATGTTAGCTGATGTGAATACACACTGACATGTTCATGCATTCCCCTTTGAGTGATTCTGATTTTGCAAGCAAAATTTCACAAGATGCCATATAGAGGAATATCCAAAATAAATAGTCCAGAATTCAAGCAAAATGTTGAGATAAAAAAGTAGTAACATATAAATTTAAGTGGCTGGTCATCACATATTAAATCCTTGAATGTTGTGTCATAATTTTTAAGGAAACAAATCAAGCCAAGGTGTCCTGTCTGGGATAAAAGAAAAACACATGCAAAAACTCTTTGTCAAAGGTTGTTTTTTTTAAAAAAAAAATTGCACAATTCATAAGTGGGTCAAAAGTATTTCATGGTTGAAGTAATGCTAAAGCAATATAGGACTAACCAAGTTTCAGATGTGTTTGAATAACCAAGTTTTCCTATCCATTTTTTAAAAATGATACATCTGTGAAAAATGTTTAGATATAGGATTAGCCTGTAGAGATAGGAAGGACTATAGGCCAATGTTTTCTAAGATAAAAAAAATCTGAAAGTCAGGTCCTAGTTCTCAATATTCAGGATGGCACAGAAACTAGTTTAACACCTTCTATATGAAAATTCTGGATTTATATTCACTTAGGTAAAGCAAGGTGGTTGCTTTATAGAGGTGTTGTACAGATGGTCACTCACTCAGGAGGGCTTATTTTTTTATCTGCTAGCTATAGGGTTTTTTTTAAAGGCTTTTGTGAGTTAATTCTTACTATCTTTTTAACATAAAAGTGATTAAAAGTTTTACAAAGACCATAAAAATAACATTAATAAATAATAAAACAAGCAAGAAAAGAAAGAGGCAAAAGTGCACAAAGAAAAAATTAAAAACTAATAGAAAGAAGTTTCAAATTTCCTTTGCAACAAATATAAGTACAATTGCGAAATTATCCCTTACTCGATGGTAATAAAAAACCCTTATTTTATTCTGTTATCCAGTTGTTTTCTAATTGTCAAAACCATAAATCATATGCATTTTTTCCATCTCATGCAAGAGGTCTATAAGGGGTTTCCAGTCAATTATAAATATAGATATTTTTCCGTCTGATCAAAGAAGTTAATTTAGCCTCTCCGCAAGTTCCATCATTTTCAACAACCATTCTTCTATTATGGGTTGTGTTGGATCTTTCCAATTCTTACTATCTATGGAAGAACTTCATGTAAAATTATAAGCTAAGTTCTTTATCCTTGTCTATAACACATCTGAAGGAAAACACTGTCAGCAGCTCTGTAAATGCTCTTGTTGCCAAAGAACATTCTTAGCTGGAGATGGTTTTGGGTTTTTTTTCTTTTTAGATATTTTGCAAAACTGGCTCTTCCTCTAGCATCTTTTTTCTTCTGAATTCTACAAACACTCCTCAAACTGCAAATCTCTGACCAACTTCCAGAGTTCCATATAATAACCTAGATGGCTCATCCTCTCAATAAATGTTGATAGATTGTGTACAATTGGAGTTGGTGTGGGGCATGGCTCAGCCAACCAGAAAAGGCTAGGTGGGAATGGTCTTGAAGTACTCTGTGCAGTGAGATAATCTGAAGGTATTTTGTTGCACAAGGAGTCCCACCGAAAAAAAGCTGACTGTAGCCACCTCATACTTGCCTCATTCCTCCTCATACTTGCCTCATTTCTCCTCATACTTGCCTCAGTCTTCTGGCAAGTTACATTTCCACTGAGTCTTTCATCAGAGCCCAGAGAGTCCTTTCATTACAGAATGGGCTTATGTGTCCACTCCAATCAGAAAAAAAAGAGCTCCACACTCTCAATAATCCTGGGTCAGGGGTTGTTTGAATGGTCTCTCTAGACATCTCTCAATATGGACTTTTCTGTTGCCTAGGCCATTTTGATGGTAATGATGCCTAAGGGCAAGATTCTTCTGAGAGGCAGAATACCCCTTGTAGAAGAGAATACAGGTAGTCCTCAATTTACAACTACAATTGAGCTAAGCAAGACATTTGTCAAGTGAGTTTTGCCCCAGTTTACACCTTTCTTGCCACGATTGTTACGTGAATCACTGCAGTTGTTAAGTTATCCAGTTGTTAAGTGACTCTGACTTCCCCCATTGACTTTGCTTGTCAGAAGGTCGCAAAAGTGATCACGTGACCCCAGGACACTGCAACTGTCATAAATATGAGTCAGTTGTCAAGCATCTGAATTTTGAGCAAATGACCATGGGGATGCTGCAATGGTTGTAGGTATGAAAAATGATCATAAATCACTTTTTTCAGTGCCGTTGCAACTTTGAACAGTCACTAAGGGAACTGTTGTAAGTCAATGACTACAGACTGTATCTATAATAATAATAATAATAAAGTTGGAAGGGACCTTGGAAGTCATCAAGTCCAACCTCCTGCTAAGGCAGGTAACCCTATACCGTTTCGGACAAATGGCTGTCCAGTCTCTTAAAAACTTCCAGTGTTGGAGCATTCACCGCTTCTGGAGGCAGGTTGTTCCACTAATTAATTGTTCTAACTGTCAGGAAGTTTCTCCTTAGTTCTAGGCTGCTTCTCTCCTTGATTAGTTTTCATCCATTGCTTCTCGTCCTGCCTTCAGGCACTTTGGAAAATAGGTTCACTCCCTCTTCTTTGTGGCAGCCCCTGAGATATTGGAACACTGCTATCATGTCCCCTGTAGATTAAGATTTAATTGTGGAGTCCTTGATGCTCTCTGAACTTGGTTGTTTGCTTTCAAATATTTTGTTACCCGACTATGTAATATTGTTCCTTGATCAGACTATTGTGGTCATCCTACACTTATCATGCCCTAAACAATAGTATGAAGAGACATAATGCTTGTGTGGCTTTGAGATTCTATTCTTAAAAATGTGCTTCTCCTTATCATGCAAGAAAGCAAGCACTTGTTTTTAAAAACAGAATCTCAAAATCAAACAAACATTGAGTATCTTCACACTATTATTTTAGTGCGTCTTTATGCACACAAACTTTATATATACCGTCACAGTTCCAATTGTCACCAGTTAAAACTGTTTAAAAATATATCATTGAGATCTCTGTTCTTTTGAATAGTATTGAGGCATTCTTTTAAACTGCTGCAAGTAATCAAAAATATATATGTGCAAGATGGCTGTGAGAAACGCCAAAGTTTCACCTAATAAAATTTTGTTATGCTTCAATTTTCAAAGTAAATTTGATTTATTGGAGCCACCAGCCATATGATGACAGCCTCATGTTTTTTATGAGTCATGTCCCCAAGGAATTTAACATAGGCCAATAGTGTACCTTGGACTAGATCCAGTGTCCGCATACAGGTTTTCATTAGACTTTGATGCCAGTTGATTTGGGGAACAAAGAAGCTGTGGAAAACTAGCTTTTCTTTGGGATAGTTTCGTCTCCTTTTTTTTAGCAAAAAGAAATAACAAAATTTTTTTTTAAAAAAAAAAAAGAAGCTTTGCGCCTCCGCATTGTAGGTGTAGGACAATATTTTAGGGAACAGTAATCTGTTATTGCAGGTGTCCATGCTTCAAGCACTTCCGTATTTTGAGAACAGATCAGACAAAGTGCAACAGCTTATTGAAAAATTGCCAGATTTGTAAATTAGAAACACACTGGTTTGTGGCTAAGATGAAGTTAGCGTGTATTACAAACGCTGGGACTTTTCTGAAACACTAAAGGAATATAATTACTTACACTACTCCACATGTCACAAGGCTAGGGGCATAAACACATTAAAGAAAGCTTTATAGCAATATCCTACTAGGATTCTTCTTTTAACTCAGTGAAGAATATACATAGCTGCCCAGAATCCCCTTATAGGGATGGTGGGTGGCATAAAAATTTAATAAGTATAGATAATTTGAGTAATTGGAATTCCTGCAAAATCTATCCTGCGCTTTACCGACTTTGTCACCTACCATTTCCCAATTTTTCTTGTAGAACATAATTTCCTCTGTAGTATTATGCCCTGATAACCTCCGCAGGTTTTTAAATGCTTCGCTGCGCTCTTTTTCTTGACATGTCTCAATGGAAATGCCTGGATTGGGGAACTAAGTGTTTCTCAAGGAGTTTTCCATAAATTAAAAGACAGAAACAGTCAGGATGCCTGTCAGTTTCACTCTACTCTCTTTCCTTGGCCTACTGTGTTCCTCCAAAACTGCAAGGATAAGAAAATAGCCCAAACTGTCCATATCAGTCAGTTTTCCCCTATTCTTGTTGCCACATTACAATCATAGCCAGAGCAATTGTAAAAAGAAATATCTAGTTGCAATACAGTGGATGTTGGTCCATTTTATGACCTTTCTTGGCACAGTTGTTAAGTGAATCACTGCAGTTGTTAAGTTAGTAATATGGTTATTAAATGAAGCTGGCTTCCCCATTGACTTTGCTTGTCAGAAGGTTGCAAAAGGTGATCGCATGACCCCAGGACACTGGTTCATAAATATGAACCAGTCCCCAGGAATCCAGATTTTGATCACATGATCATGGGGACGCTGCAATAGCCATAAGTATTAAAAACGGTTGTTAAGTCACTTTTTTCAGTGCTGTTGTATCTTTGAACGGTCACTAAACAAATGGCTGTAAGTCGAGGATTACCTGTAATATGGACATATCTTTTTCATGTTCATAGCTTGCAGAGGTTTTTAAGCAGAAACGGTATTGAAAATATCCAGGGGATGGCAGCAGCATCTGTCCCATTTAAGGAGGGAAGGGCAAATGGTGTCTCCCCCACTCTCCTCCCCACTCCCTCCCACTCCTCACCCTCCCCCCTTCCCATTCATATCTCCAAATGGCATTTTTACACTCTTTTATAGGTCAGCCAGAGGAAACACTAAATAGTGTTTAATGCCTATTCTCAGGATTCTGAACTTGGCAGAAGCAAACAAGATGCAGATATGTTTCAAAAGATTAGAAAACTTAAAACAGGGGCATATCAATGTATCCAGTGACCTACTATGTAAGGGTGGATAAAATGAAAGTCATAATCTGTCTGCCCAGAGCAGCTTTCCTCAATTTAATGCCTTCTAGATGTGGATATTAGGTGTGATTTATGTGAGTTCTAATCCAGTATCTAGCATAGATCATAAATATTCAAAACAGCATTGAGCATTTGTGTGTGTGTGTCTGACTAATATCTCTATTTTGCCAGCTCAAGAGATTCTGGACTACTAACATCCAAGTAAACATAAAAAAGCTTGTAAAATATAAATAATTACCATAACAATCATATTAAACAATAATATGAAAGCCAGACATGATAAAAAGACACATGAGTGTTAAAAACAATCCATCTATGTTCTTAATTTCCAAATGTGGACTTTTGCAGTCAGTTCTTTGATTCTCTACAAAACGATAGCGATACAAGCTTGTTTAAATTTCAGAAGACAGAAATAGGGCAATTATTTAACTATTGGCCTTTTTCCAGATCCTTCCTCTGAATGCATCAAAGAAGGCAAACCAGTTCAGCTTTATATTCAGTAGCACTAAATGAGAACATTTAAATGCATACTCTGTATGCATTTTAGATGACAGAATTGTAACATCTGCATCTATGTCATAAACAACATTGTATTATGATTACTTAACCTTCTTCTTTCTCAACTAGTTTCCTGTACAAGTATTAAACAATAACTCCCCAAACACCTACTTAATTTGATCAAGCTAGAGTCTAACATACTGGAGGGCACCACTTTGGGAACAATTGTGTAAAGAAAATGTCTTTTATGCTTTTTCTGAGTTTTGGAATAATTGAGATCCATTTTTTTAAAAAAAGAGTCATTTTTATGAAAATATAGGTGGGAACAACCTTTTCTGGACTTCTACACTCTTGAGAACAGTTCACATTTGGCCATATGGTATTTTCCAACCCGTTGACTCATATTATCCTCCATTTATATCATTGTGTAAATGTGACAAATGAAGATGAAATGAGATAATGCTCAGAAAAATCTTCATGTCAGATTCCAAATTTCCACTGGATTTGATTCAGCTTTTCCACATTCATAGTTCTTAACAAAGTTTGGCTCGATGTGTAACTAAAAAGCCTTGGTCCCAATAGCAAGTATTGTTTCCAGTATACCATTAGAGCTGAAAGCCTTCTGGTGAACTTCATCAACAAAAATGTTGAAAGTCTCTTTGGGAAACACTGAACAGATACAAATACATCAGGCCAAATATTGCTTTAACTTACGGCCCATGTAGTTCCATAAACATTGTTAGAAATTATACTAAGGTCAGTGACTGTGGACTCCTAAGTTTAAAAAACAGTGTTCATGGCTTGACCCAAAAAATACAACTTAAAGGTAAGATATATCTCATTTTACAGAACTCAGTGTTATCTCAGAGGGAAAAAGTTATTTTTTTTCTATACTATTGTCAAAGCAGAATAACTGGGGAAAAAAAGTCTACAGAATACTTTTGGGAGACAGTATATGATTATTTTACATCTGAGTCTGAAGAATATCGAAATGCAAGTGTGACTTTTCAAACAGAAAGAAAAGATCAGATAATGGGCTACATCCAATGTCACACCAAGAGATTTCTGATCAAGAGGTCAAAGCTTTTCATCACTTTCTTTCCACCATCCCACTTCTGCACTTTCTGCACTACAGATTAGAAGGAAGGTAGAACATGGGATGGAGGGTAGCCAAAGCTATTCCATTAATCAAATAACACTATTTTATATGACCTGTGGATTGTGCTGAATCAGTTTAACTCTTAGTGGCATTTAGAAATCAGTGAAAACTGGCATTTTGTGACAGTACTTTTACCACCTCACCGAAAAAGAAAAAAAAAGAATTTAACATTTAATGGAGAAGAGTTCTTTCTGGATACAAAATATAAATAGTCGATTAATCAGTTTAATCCTATATGTCACTAAATCTCTGATCTATCCCTCTGTCTATTACTTTAATTCTGGCTTCATTGTAACTTATTTGCAACTAGGATAGCAATTTACAGGTACTTGAATAGCTCCATTTCCAGTGAAATGACTACCTGCTTATCTGAGTGTAAGTTGCAACCATTTGTCTCTAGCAATTTTCCAACACATGCCTGCCCATTCTGGCAATGGGGCAACAGGCATGGCAGATAAGTCTGTGAAAGATGGATACATGAGGTTAAACCTGGGATAGAATCCCATTTAATTATGCTGACTCCATTTTCTCTATAAATGAGGAAATTCCTTACAGGCAGAAGGCTAAAGTAAGGTATCCCTTTTAGGATGTAACTAATATTGGGATTCTTGCATCATGGCTGCTATTGTAGACAGGAGAATTCCTTCAAAGCTAAGTGATAGTTACCATCAACACAAATCCTGGTTTCTGATCCCTTGATAAATTGTTAGTATTGTTAGTATTCATCATTCACCAAGATCAAGTTAGAGATGATTGTCATGGAAAAAATGTCTGCCTTTGTGGTTGATTCCAGGAATTAAAAATGACATGATGGCATATGATCAATCAATCAATTCTTATCAATTAGGAAGTTTTCAACCAGAATCTGCCTTCCTGTAATTAAAAAAAAACCTGTGATTCTTTGTCTTGTATTCTGGGGTGATATGTAACAGTTCTTGGTTTTCTTCCATGTAACAATCCATCCATCAGGTCAATAACCCTTTCCAGTCTTTCAAGTAAAATATACCAATTTTCTTCAGTCCCTCATCATTAGTTTCTAGGATTCAGCTTTGTTGCCCTTCTCTAATCATACTCAGTTTCTTTAAGTCTTAAAATGTGTTACCCAAACCCAGACCTGCTCTTGAGATGAAACATGAGATTAGACAGACAGACAGACAGACAGACAGACAGACAGACAGACAGACAGACAGACAGACAGACAGACAGACAGACAGACAGACAGACAGATAGATAGATAGATAGATAGATAGATAGATAGATAGATAGATAGATAGATAGATAGATAGATAGATAGATATGAGAAGGAGAGAGGAAGGGAGAGGGAGAGAGGATAAAATGTCAAGGACCATCAAATGGTATAAGAGTTCTCCTTTTTCTTGCCTTAGACAATATTACAGATCCTGAACATATGTTGTGAAAGTAAAATATAGTTAATGATTTCTGGCTTTTAAAATATAATGCTACTTGGGCTACATATTGGCTGATAAGGACTAGGAGACATACCACTTCTGCAGTAACCTTGCCCTCCATGGCCTTCTGCAAGGCCATGAAGACCTGGTTATGTGTCCAAGCCTGGAGCTCTGAATGTGTTAAAGACCCCGTTTCCTGACTATATTAATGCTTATGACAATGGTTTTACTCAGTGTCCATATATATTTATTCTATATTGTTTTAATTGTTTCTCAAGTTTTTTATAATATAATAATATAATAATATAATATTCACCTCCTGACCTAGAGTTAAGATGAGTGTCTCTAGAAATCAAATAAAGTACAACTATTTCTAATTGGTAAACAGAGACTAAAAGGGAAGCATGAGAAATAAATAAGCAAGGGTAAGTACAATCTAAAATTAGAATTCTTTCCTGCTTGTTCTTTTCCCTGATCCTGATTCCCTGTCTGTTGATGCTCAGTGATTTTAGAATAGTTTAATTTGCAATAAGTTTTGCAACAGGTTAAATGACAGATAGAAAGAGGAAAGGAAGAGGGGATAAAATATCAAGGGCCATCAAATGGTATAAGAGTTCTCCTTTTTCTTGCCTTAGACAATATTACAGATCCTGAATATATGTTGTGAAAGTAATATATAGTTAATGCTTTCTGGCTTTTAAAATATAATGCTACTTGGGCTACATATGTTTAACATTATCTATAGAAATTTCAGACACCCCACCACTTCCCTTTCTCAGTAGAAGCAGCTATGGAAGAGGGCCAAGATGTACAGAACTGCAGTTCCGCTATTCCACACGATATACCCAGTCAATAGCTGTAATACTAATACCAATAAAAATATCTAGGAATGAAGTGATTTTCACATAAACGCCTGGGAGGGTGCAGTCGTTTTTTTCCAGCATGAAATCAGCTAATGAAGACTTATGTATACAGTTACTGCACAACTCACTAAGGTGAAGATTTCCACGGCCTGCACAGAATGATTATTATTTATTATGGTTGGTCACACAGTCAGCCAGATGTTTAGACTAGATTTGGCATTTTTATTCACTTATTGAGTCCTTCCCAAGGACCTGGAATAAGCAAGTGTTATTGTTTGTGTTAACACTCATTTGTGTTAAAGGTAGTGTTGCAGGATGTACTGTAAGATGATCAAAATAAAGCTGCCTTTTGCAATTGACTGATGGTGATTTTTATTAATGTTAATGGTGTTACAGTGGTGTCTAGATGTTTTGAGATTGCGCCAAATGCATCTATTATTGTTGTTGTTGTGCCTTCAAGTTTTGGCTCCTAGTGGCCACTTGGACAAGCCAGTACAATTTTCTTGGAAACATTTTCAGAAGTGATTTGCCCTTGCCTTCTTTCTGGGGCCGAAAGAGAGTGACTGGCCCAAAGCCACTCATTTGGCATTGTGCCTGAGGCAGGACTAGAACTCACAGTTCCCCAGTTTCTAGTTTGGTGCCTTAACCACGACACCAAGCTGGATCTCTTACATTAATTTATCACAATGTATATATATATATAAAAGGCTTGGCAAGCTGTTTGTCTAAATTTCTTGCTGTGAAATCACTTTAAAATAAAATCAATTCTTTATTATAGTCATAGAGGAGCATAGTGTAATCACTTTGCATTATCCTGCAAATCCCTTCTGGATTTATTTGCTGAAAATTGGAAACAAAATGAACTGGTGGTTTATGTAGTTGTTTAAAAGGGAAGAAAAGAATAATAATGCTATTTTAATGAGGGAGGTTAGAGAATAAATTTGCAACTGCTTGGATGATCAGAAGTTGCTTCTCTATATATCATTTATGTTCTTTTTTGTTGTTTCTTCCTCAAATGCAAAAATTTGTTCCGGTTCAAAATGCCTGTCAATGCAATAAAAGTCACAAATCGACACCAAAATGAGACAGAAGCAACCTAAAAGGCATTTGATAAAGTAGACCACAACCTACTCCTTGGTAAGCTAGAAAAAGGTGGAATAGACAACACCACCACCAGATGGATCTGTAGCTGGTTGGCAAACCATACTCAACGAGTAGTCCTCAATGGTACTACATCCACATAGTGAGAAGTAAGCAGTGGAGTACCACAAGGTTTCGTCTTAGTGGCCAGTACTCTTCAATATCTTCATCAATGATTTACATGAGAGAATTGAAGGGGAACTCATCAAATTTGCAGATGACACTAAACTGGCAGGAGTAGCCAACACCCCAGAAGACAAACTCAGGATCCAAAAAGATCTTGACAAACTTGAACAATGGGCCCTGTCCAACAAAATGAGTTTCAATGTGGAGAAAAGTAAAGTTTTACATATGGCAGGAAAAATTAAAGGTACAAGTACAGGTTGGACGAGACCTGGCTTAAAAACAGTAACTGTGAGAGGGACCTTGGAGTCCTAGTGGACGATCACTTAACCATGAGCCAGCAGTGTGCAGCGGCAGCCAAAAAAGCTAATACAATTCTGGATTGTATAAACAGAGGCATAGAATCAAGATCACACAAGGTATCAGTACGGTTTTATAAAACCCTAGTAAGAGACCACACCTGGAATACTGCAGCTGATTTTGGTCACCATATCACAAAAAAGATGTTGAGAGTCTGGAAAAAATTCAAAGAACAACTAAAATGATCAAAGGCCTGGAGACTAAAACATATGAAGAACGGCTGCAGGACTTGGGTTTGGCTAGTCTAAAGAAAAGAAGAAATAGGGGAGACATGATAGCAGTGTTCCAATATGTGAGGGGCTGCCACAAAGAAGAAGGGGTCACGTTATTCTCCAAAGCACCAGAGGGCAGGACAAGAAACAATGGTTGGAAACTGATCAAAGAGAGAAGCAACCTGGAATTAAGGAGAAACTTCCTGACAGTGAGGACAGTTAACCAATGGAACAGTTTGCCTCCAGAAATCACTCCATCACTGGAGATTTTTAAAACGAGACTAGACAGTCACTTGTCTGAGATGGTATATAGGTCCTCCTGCTTGAGCAGGGGGCTGGACTAGAAGACGTCCAAGGTCCCTTCCAGCTGTATTCTATTCTAAAATGGAAAAGGCTGAAACTGACAGAGTCATCCACTCCTATCCTTAATGGACAAATTGGGCAAAACTAGTCATGCCATAGAACCTATTCCAAGGAAGCTTTTAGAGCTCAATTTATCCAAGACCTTATTTTAACCTTTCTGTGTTAAAGCAAAACTGATGCCACATTCATCAACTAACCCAGCTCTACATCAAATTAAACGATTTGCACATGTTAACAAAGTAAATCAAATTACCTCAGCCATGTATTTTCTTTCATACGTAATAAAGATATAACTTTTAGAGCAATGCATTTGCCCTTCCTAGAGTTAATCGTAGCATTAAGGGAAATGATGACTATAAAATTGGTAGGATGAGGGTAGTTTTGGCTTTTTCACCAGCAGATGTTTCGTTTTCTTGGTCAGTTGTTATAAAATCAAGGAGGCACTGCATATGATTGGAACTTTTCCAACACTTAAATCATTTCTGGCTAGCATGAGAAATGACGGGCAACTATAAGGAAAAGCAGTTTTGGTATTCTGTAACTATTCCAGCTTGGCTGCTTGCTGCTTGAAGTCCCCTTGCTTACAAGGGCATAGCGGATCTATAGGGAAGATAGCTTTTCAAGCAGCTTTTGCTTAACATTGTTAAATGTCCTTCTTCCTTTACTTCAGGTAAAGTCTTCTGCAATACAATTTGGCTTCCCCCCCCCCCATTGCATCTAATTGCTAGAAAATGCAAACAGTCCTTGTCTTGCTTCTTACATTGTCACTGTGGAATCCTGATTACATCTCCACAACACAAGATTTGATGTAGCTCACTGCTAGTCAGTCAGTCTTCCTCGCACCATTCACTGAGGCATAATTTATCAATTGTCCTTGCTTGCAATGTTATCCAGCTCAGAAAAGGCCAGAAATGATGAATGAAGATTGCTAGAGATACAGCCTTGGTCAATGGTTAGGAGTTTAGCTGAGGAATGCACACACCTTGCAGTGAGATAGCAATGCTTCTGGGACCCTAGACAAGTGATTAGCTCTTTAAATGACACACAGCTCACAATTTTTCGTTAACCTCTTACCTTTATTGATTACAATATGCAATAGCAAGGCTTTGCTTAAGCCAGTGGTTCTCAACCTTTTTAATGCCGCGACCCCAACCGGTCGTAAGTCGAGGACTAAACCGGTCGTAAATCGAGGACTAAACCGGTCGTAAGTCGAGGACTAAACCGGTCGTAAGTCGAGGACTAAACCGGTCGTAAGTCGAGGACTACCCAACCGGTCGTAAGTCGAGGACTTTCCCTGCCCGGGAGTGCCGCGCATGCGTGGTTCCGCCTCCTGCGCCGGCCGAGGCGTAGCTGGCAAGCGGCAGAGACGGAGCAGGCCGACCACCAGCTGGCCCAGCCCAAGGGAGGTAAGGCACCCGCCGGAAAAGGGGAAAAAAATGGAGGACAAAAAAATGGCAGACAGCCTTGCTTGGCGACCCCCATGAAATGGTCGATCGACCCCAAATGGGGTCCCGACCCACAGGTTGAGAACCACTGGCTTAAGCGCACACACACACATATCTGTCATTCTTACTTGCTCAACAAATCCTACCAGAATAATGTATCAAGAAACCTCACAGGAGTGAAGAGGATGGATTCCAGTTCAGATGTTTGCATGTACATGATGTGTTTTCCAAATAAGTCCCTGTCTGGCCTTGCTTTTTACTATCTGTCTCAGCCATGCTCTCACTCATTGCTTTCATTGTTGGACTGGATACATGTTATTACCCCATGTGCGGTTTTCATCAATGTCCAGTATCTGGTCCAGAGCAGTTTCGCACTCACTGATCTTCATATGTCCAGGATTTGATTCCTTAAATTGCTTTGTTCGTTTTCTTGCTTTATTCACTGGCTTTTTACAGGCCATTGCCTATGGGCTGGGCTATTAAATTCAGATGGTGTCCATACATTTTACAAGTGTGGCATTTGAAAAGCAAGAATCAGCTATGCTCTGGGCTTGTTCTCTATGCTTCCTTATGCCAGCAAAGAATCTGAAGCTAGTTAATATGTGTGGAGGTTTCCATTGCATGTCAAATAAAAATCCATGGTAACATGGTAAAGCTTTTCATTAGGAGACACTGCAGATTCCTCTTTACCAATCTCTAGATTTTCTAAGAACAGTTGAGCATGGCTGTGTTGAATATAAATATTGCAGGCAAAAATGCTAAGCAAAATAATTGTTTTACAAGATTGCAAAATAGTTGCAATAATTATCCCAGCATTGTATGAGCAACATTGTGGTAGACAAGTTAAAGTGTTGAACTTGATATGAAGCGGCTCAGGCTCCTGCCCACACTCAGTTGTACAAGCTATGGTAGAAGTCTCTCTCTTTCAACCAAGCCAAACCAACCTCACAGGTTTGTTGTGAAGAAGAATAGAAGAAGAGAGCACTCTGTACGCAACTTGGAGCTCTTGAAATTAAAGGTAGGGTGTAAATCAAATAAGCAAATGAGGGCTGCTTCGAGGATGGGAGTTTTTTCTATATGGAAATGTTTTAGGAGGCTAAAATTATGTTCATTGCAATGTGGAAAGTTAGAAATTGTAAATGGAGTCAACCCAGGGGGCACGTTGGCTTTCTTTTCCATACCATTTTGCTTGTCTCCCATAGATAGGGGCAGAGGATAGGTTCATTATATGCAGAAATATAGTATCATAACAGATAGAACTCACCCAGTACTTATTATCCCATCTTTCAAATATAAACTCTTTATAATGTGTTTCCTGATTTTCCAGGTAGATTTAAAGGCACAGAAAAATACTCTATAACACCTATGGTTTTTATTTTTTTTAGGACTGGCAGCCTGCAGAGAAAGATCTTAGGTGTAGTTCATGTGTCCCATTTTTACACATGTCAGGAGCTTTGTAGGAGGAAGCTACTGAGTGACCCAGCCATGTCTCCCTTCATGCTGTAGAAACCCAAGTGCAGGCATCCCTGTGCATGTAAAGAGAAGTCCTCATTCAAGAAAACCTATCCAGCCTAGACGAGTTCAAATCACCAGGACTAGATGGATTACACCCTAAGGTTCTCAAGAAACTGGCAGATGTGATCTCAGAACCACTGAGCTATATTTTTTCAAAGATCCTGGAGCGCAGGGGAACTACCAGAGGACTGGAAAAGAGCTGATGTAGTTCCTCTCTTCAAAAAAAAAGAAAAAAATAGATCCAGGAAATTACAGACCCATCAGCCTGACCTCAATACCTGAGAAGATTCTGGAAAAGATAATCAAACAAGAATCAGCGAACACCTAGAGGCAAACAAAGTCATTACTAAAAGCCAACATGGGTTTCTCAAAAACAGATCATGCTAGACACATCTTACTGCATTCTTTGACCCAGTTACAAAATTAGTGGACCAGAGGAGTGCTGTGGATATAATTTTCTTAGACTTCAATAAGGCATTTGATAAAGTTCGTATAGGGTTTCCTGCCTGAGCAGGGGATTGGACTAGATGGCCTCCAAGATCCCTTCCAACTTTATTATATATTATTATTATTAAAAGGGAAAAGGCCTATAATCAGAATTAGTACATGCTTTTTTGTCACACATTCCCAAGAATCATAAACTCATAGACTCTAGAATTATGGAATCATAGACTCTAGAATCATAGGATCACATAGAATCACACAGAATAATAATAATAATAATAATAATAATAATAATAATAATAATAATAATAATAATAATAATAATAATAATAATAATAATAATAATAATAATAATAATAATAATAAAGTTGGAAGGGACCTTGGAGGTCATCGAGTCCAACCCCCTGCTCAGGCAGGAAACCCTACACCATTTCGGACAAATGACTGTCCAGTCAGGATCACACAGAATCACAGAATTATAGAATTGGAATTGAACTTAAAAGTTATTACTCCAACTTTCCACCCAGAGCAGGAATCCTCATACCATCCCAAGCAAATAGTCTTCAATCTTATCCTAAAAATTTCCAGCAATGAAGTTCTCAGAATTTCAGCACTGTCACAGTTTGAAACAGAAGGGGGGGGGGAGGAAGAGTAGTGGATTCTTTTAGATTAGACTAAATTCAGTTGAAAAAACATTGAATTATTTTAGATCCACAACAAAGGAAGACAGGTAGCATGCCAACCCCATGCTGTGTGATTTCTTACTGCATTACATATTGCTTGGCAAAATTATATGCTTCACACAGATACTAGGAAGCTGCACTTTCTTTTCAGAATCATCAAGTGTTTTCCTGCCTCTTACTTTGAAAAGAAAGACAACAAAGAAAAGAGGAAGGAGTTTGCTAAGGTACCAGTTTTTCCACTCCTTCATTGATCAGCCAGATGATTTTTCAATTACCCTCCTCCTCATTCACCCTCATCCACAAAACCTCAGAAAGGACCTGAAGCCTCAGCAGAAGGAAAGAGGGTGATATCAAGAGCTGACTGGAAGATCCCTAAGATGAAATGGATGTGAGCAATTATATTCACACAGTTACCATAAAAGACTTCTTAGATATTATTTGATTTTTAGGAGGCTGTACATTAAATCCCACAAGGTATAAATCTCCTAACAAGGTATAAGCTTTTTTTTTAACTCAACACCATGGATATTCAATGCTAGGCAGTGTGCAGCAGGTGCTTTCAGTTCTCCTCATGAAAACATAGAGACTGTATGGAATTATTGGAACTACAGGATGAGCAACCAAGTTGAAAATATTTTTATCAGTGCTCTGTAAGCCTCTCGTTTCGGGGGCTGCTATACATTGCAATACCCACCCACAGAGGGAAATTTAGAGCAAGCCTCAAGAATGCCACAGTGGTTTTCATTTGGCTTCATGGTTTATTTATAGAAAAGTATGAATGTTAGAATAATGCCTTTGGTAAAATCTCTAGCATTATCTATCATGGTGTTTTTAATAATTACTATTCTGCTTTATTCCTGCATAGTGAGCTAACCATTTGCTCCAGCAGATGGCAGTCTATTCACTGAATACTCTGCTGTGTCAGTCATGGGGGTGAAAAAATTAGGAGTCTGGCACCTCTGAGGAATTTTTTTTTATTAAACAGCATAAACTTTCATGAACTGCAGCTTACTTTGATGTACCTAATAATAATCTGATTTTAATAGCCAAGTTTAAAGAACGATAATGGGATCTATCTTTCCCAGAGTAAATACACGGCTTTATTTCAAATCTTTCTCCTGTTTTCTGCTTTTTATTTTTACATCACTAAATAGTTCTGGTAAGTAATTAATGTATTGTGTTTTTTTATATACATATTTTATTGATTTTAACTATAACAATCTCCAGTGCCTAGTGCACAGCGTGTTGTCTTGGTTTATGTTTTAATAAAAGAAAAACAAAAAAGACAATAATTAACAATCAGTAATGATTAAGTTTGATAATTCCATAATTAGTATATTAATTAATAATATATTTCTTTGATCTTCCCTCCTCCCGTTTATATTCTCCTTCTTCAACCTTACACAAAATGTAATTCTTAATATTTTCAATATATAAATGGTTAAATACAAACACATTTTTTATATTTGTATAAATAATAATCTCTATGTATAGCATTTTTAGCTTATATTATTCTTATAACCATCATCTCATTAATTTTTGTTTAAGTTTAATTTCCCTTATATTCAACCCAATTCTTATCAGTCATAATTTCTTCATATGTTAGTCATCTAAATTTCCAAATTTTTCCTATCGTGCATTAATTAATAAGTAATTAATGTATTGTTGCTTGATTTGGAAAAATAACGCACACTGTATTCCATATAGCAGACTTATTAAGGATAGCCTACATTTCAGTTTAGTGATATTTCTTTTAAAAAATAACTGCACATTCTTTTAAATTGTAGCTACATTAATTAGAATAGTTTCCTGTTTCCTTCTTTCTATTGGTCAAATAGAACATCAACTGGAATAGTTACTTTAAAAAAAATATTGAACATCCACTGCAGTACTCCATCATTTTGAGTGTCAGTTCCTCAATAAAAACATAGTGACCATCATAAATACACAACAGCTGCCAAGTGCCACAATCACAATCATGTAACCACAAGGATGCAGCAACAGTCCTAAAGGCAAGCACTTTACTTTTTCCAGTCATAATTGAAAACTGTAACTGTTGTAACTTCAAACAGTTGCTAAATGAATGATCATAAATCATGATCTACTTGTAAAATCACCCAACTTCATTCCATGCAATTTGCAATTTTCATGTTCTCTAAACATGTTGATGGATGGACTCACCTGGCAACTAGAAAGACTAATGCATGGTCACTGTTCCTGAAGTAGGAGGAAAGGGGAAGGCAGAATGAATCCTCTTAGGTTTCACTAAATTCAGTTGAAATTTAGTGATTTTAGATCCACAAAAAAGAAGATAAAGTAGCATTTGTTTATTAAATTTATATGCTGCTCATCTCACCAAGAAGAGCTTACCGGCTCACAATCAGTAAGAAGATAAATATATAAATAATTAAAATGTAATTATTTTAATTATTAAAAATTATTTAATTTTAAACTTTTAAAATTTTAAATTACCTCGTCAACCAACTTGAGCAATGAGTGCCCTCCCCAGCGCTCTCCTCAAAGCACAACCAGATTTTGATACCCTTCTAGAAGGCCAAATGAATGGAGGCAGCTCCACCTCTTTCAACCTCGTTATGCTCGTTTCATGTATGGCATTATAGGTGTTGGGAAAACTTATGTGGCTGACACAGATACTGGGAAATTGTGCTTTCTTTTCAGCAAGTCACAATCTTGTTAAGGTCACATCCCATGTTTCTAAGCAGGGAAAATATAACTAATCCTAGAATAGGTTTGGTTGGTTTTCCTTAGACAGTAGCTCTAGAGAATTGTTGACAATTTTTTAATACCTGCATTTGATTATTTATATATCAAATTTATATACTGCCCATCTCCCTCACAGAGCAACAGAATCCTGGTTTTCTTGACTCCTGGAAAGCCACTTGCTTCAAGCTCCAGAGAGATAATCAGCAGTATCTCAGAATCAGACCAATGATCAAATTCAGCTCTCTATGAGATTAAGTTAAAGTCTGTTTTCTCCAAGCTGGTGATACTTGAAGAACAGTAGAAAGTCTTCTTACTTCTCAGGAATGAATTTACCTACTTTGTGAGCCACTTTTCTTTTTTAGATTTTAATACTGCACATATATATCTTCCACATAGGTCAACAGCTGTCAGTTGATTTTCTAAGGATACCCCACACCTAAAACATTCTAAGGGCACTTGGGATAAATAAATTAGGCCATCAGTTTTCTTCCAAATGCTTTCAACAGTGTAATACCTGCCAGAGTTAGAGTTACCACAAGAGTAAACCACTGGTGACAACCACCACTACCACCACCAAAACACAATAAGACGAAGGATAAAGAAGAAATCAATGACAATATATCTGTACCAAAAATATATACCAATAATAGATGATGTAACAAAAATGTTGTGTTAATGAGGGATACCATGAATAATGCATTTGAATTAAATACAGAACTGAGTACAAAAATCATTATAATCCCAGCTACAAATGCAAGATTCAGACCACCATTTGTTTAGCACAAAGAATGAAAATATATCTGGAATTTTATTCTCATTTGTTTCTTTGCTTGTTTTATTTTGGGGAGTAGCCAGAACATTCCTATCTAAAACCTATCCCTTGGATGTAATATGAATTTTTTTTCCCATTTCATTTTGGTAAAGCTAGGTTATTCCCCATCCAAGTCATTTGGCTTCACTAGGCTACAGCCTAGACTGCTGGAAAAAAGACAGAAAAAGAGAGAAATTATGTAGCTCTCTCACAGGATTGCAGCCAAACCTGGTTCTCCTGTCAGCCAGGAAGAAGTTGGTCAGTAATAAAAACACCAGACAGCATCATTCCAAATGATCATCATGCAATTTAAATAGCAATTAGAGTTCAAAAGAGCAAAACCCAAGCATTTTAATGCCATCATAAATGTAAACTTGGAATCGGAATCCTTTTTGACAACCACAGTGGCATTTCTCTCGTGCTTGAAATAAAAAGCGAGCACTAAATTGCCCATGAGCGATAAATATGGCCATGACATCATTATTAATTAACTAAAGTTCTCAATGCATCCAGGACTTAAAAACTAAATTGCTGTCAATTATCTCTGCAAGGTCACTCACTAGATTTTTCCATCTAAGACAGAACAAGACTCAATTTCTAGGCAGGAATTTGGTAAGCCCCCAAGCCATGGCCAGATGCAGCAATCTTTCCTTGCCCCTCCACCCATGAGTCTCAGATCCTTTTTGAAGTAGGAGTGGAAGAATTCCCACCTTTTCAAGATCATGAATCACTGAATCATACCCCATGCCAGTGCATTCACACATGCTTATAGAGAACCGTGATCATTGGACTCTAGTGATGAAATCCTCCAACCAGCCATTTCTCTCTTTTTGCTGGTTTCCCTTTCTCTCACTTTCTTCCCATCACCCTCCCTCCCTCCCTCTCCTCCCCTTATTTTTCCCCTTTTCAGTTGCTTGTTCTCTTTGTCTTATGTTTCTTCCAAATGCAAACAAGTTACAGGAGTGAAACTCCCATTAAGGCCAAAATCAGCTTCCTCTTCCAAAAGTCTTATTGCCCCAGAGGAGCGATTGGAATGGTCTTCGAGACCGCCTCCTGCCGCAGAGTACCTCCCATCGACCGGTACGCTCCCATAGAGTGGGTCTCCTCAGGGTGCCGTCAGCCAGACAGTGCCGGCTGGCGACCCCAAGGGGGAGGGCCTTCTCTGTGGGAGCTCCCACCCTCTGGAATGAACTGCCCCCAGAGATCAGGGTTATCCCTGATCTCCCTTCCTTTCGC
>NW_015387110.1:157659-165159 GCF_001527695.2 Protobothrops mucrosquamatus
TACATAGATCCCTGAAGATGCCGGCAGAGAGCCGGTGAAAGCTTGGATCATTATTTATTAAAACTTTTTTAAGTTTTTACTTTTCCTGGTGCTCATTGTTATCTGTATATTTTTATCATGAACACACCCAGGAATCAGTCGTCGGTTTTTAGAATTGTTTTTAAGATACTTATGTGTATATATATGTAGAAAAGACAGATGGATAATTGTATGTAATTAAGGCTAAGGATACAAACATGAGTTCTTTCCTTGCCCCTCCTCTTCCTGGGCACTAAGCCAGCTGGGTGGCCTTGGGGCAGTCACTTTCTCCCAGCCCAGGGGTAGGCAACGGCAAACCACTTCTGAAAAACCATGTAAGAAAACTGCAGGGACTTGTCCAGGCAGTCTCCAAGAATCAGACAAAAATGAACAAAAAAAGGGGTGAAATATATACACGGACATGTAAAACAGGGAAGGAAAAGATTTTTCATAGACACAGTCTGGAGATTGTGAAGAGCTAAGAATTACTAAAGGCTTCATATATTATACACTATCATTAAGTTCTTCATACAGTCATTGACCTGCTCAAAATAAATAGATAGCAACCCCAACAAAATATTGGCATGAAAAATACATTTCCCTTATCACTAACCTAATTCCCCACAAGTCATCTGATAGACTTGACAGGCTTACAGTTAATTTCACTGTGCTAAGAATAACAGCTGTATCTGCCAATAAAAAGATGTATAAAACATATCGAATCTACTTAGGCTATTAAAAAATAGAGACACAAATATCTCAGTAAAATAAGCAATACATGCATAAGTATGGATTTCAATCTTCTCTGAGTCACAAGGAGAAATTCAGTTTCCCTTAGGGATAGTGAGAGTGTATGTGTGAGAGAGATTTAATAAACACGGATTTATTATAAACAAAGAATAGGGAAAGAAATCCATCCAAATACCAGGCTTACTTGAAGCAATAAGGAAAAAACTCTTGTTTGAAGGAACTCTTTTCCCCTGTACTCCCTTTTCTTCTCAGAGGTCACCAGCTGAAGATACACATCAATTTGAAGGCCTCCAGTTGCAATGTAGGAATCTTTCATCTATTGTGTTCGTTGGACAAAAACATTTTCTTTCTGTAAACAACTTGAATATGTCTTCCTTCAGACCAGTTATTTTTTGTGTGACTTATTTGCAAGTTAAATGATCTGTTCTTTGCAGAAGATTATTTTAAAAGTGGCAAATATCCTAGGATATTTACATTGATGCATGAGAGTCTCCATATTAGTTTCAGACATACTGAGGTCCCCTGGAAAGACAATTGATGCTTTTGATGAAATTTGCTGTTTTGTGCAATTTATTCTTGTGTTCTGGTTGTTCTTCATTTGGGAGTATTGAGTTTTCCACATGTTTGCAATGCTGGGAAAAAAGAGCTACTAAGAGACTGTGCAGTACCATGAAAAATTGTAAACCAGCATAAAAGACATGAAGGAAAATGCCCAGATGCTAAACTTAGACCGGTGAGTTTCAATGTATCATTTGCATACAGTATATGTCCAAATGCTGCACAGTTCTATGAAGTCCTGGTAGAAAAAGTAACTGAAAAGTGCACATCTAATTAAATATAGGTAGTCTCAACATATGACCACAATTGAACCCAAAATTTATGTTGCTAAGTGAAATATTTAAGTGAATTTTGCCCCATTTTATGACCTTTCTTGGCATAGTTGTTAAGTGAATCACTGCAGTTGTTAAGTTAGTTACATGGTTGTTAAGTGAATCTGGCTTCCCCATTGACTTTGCTTGTCAGAAGGTCGCAAAAGGTGATCACATGACCCCAGAACATTGCAACCATTATAAATATGAGTCAGTTACCAAGTGTCCTAATTTTTATCACATGACCATGGGGATGGTACAATGGTTGTAAGTATGAAAAACAGTCATAAATCACTTTTTTCAGTGCCATTGTAACTTTGAATTGTCACTAAATGAACTGTTGTAAACTCTACAAACTTTTCTTTACCATTTACTACTAAATGAACTGTTGTAACCTCTACAAACTCTTCTTTACCATTGCCTCCCAGATACATTGAAATTACAAGTCCATAGCAAGGAACTGTACAATGTACAATGCCTTTTGGAGGGCACCAGTTTGGAAAAGGTTGATGCAGCCCATCTCTTCCAGAAGTTAATCCAGATGTTTATGTTAGTTAATTAGTTGTTGTAGGGTGAGAAATAAAATATTATGATTCCTGGAAATCATTAGGAACACACTATACTAGTACTCATCTAAAGATTTTTACACAAAAAGCAGACATACATTTAGGTTCTTTGTAACAGGATTTGTGTTTTAAAGTGTTCACAGAGAATAGGAAGAATGTGATTCTTCATTTATTTCAGTCATCGAAAAGAACTTGAGTACATGAGCTAATTAATTTTCATACAATTTTAAAATCAAATCCCAACATAAATATGTTACTTCTTTCAGCATCTCTCCAAAAATCCAAATGTGGTTTCCAAGTGGAAACAAAATTAGTCAGTTTTTTCTTCAATCAAAGCTATCAGTTTCAGCATCACCTATTCCAGGGGTAGGCAACCTTGGCTCTTTTATGACTCATGGACTTCAACTCCCAGAATTCCTGAGCCAGCCAACCTATTCCATCACCTTTACCATCCATTGTTCCATTGTAGATGGATGTATTTGTAGATCCTTCTGCATTTGTGCATACAAGTAGTCCAGGACTTATAACTGTTTGTTTAATGACTATTTGAAATTATAATGGCACTGAAAAAAGTGACTTATGACCGTTTTTCACACTTACAACGGTTGCATTTTGATCAAGTGATCAAAATTTGGATACTTGGCAACTGACTCATATTTATGACAGTTGCAATGTCCCGGGATCATGTGTGATCAGCTTTTGCAACCTTCTGACAAGCAAAGCCAATAGAGAAGCCAGATTCACTTAACAACTGTGTTACCATCTTAACAACTGCAGTAATTCACTTAAAAACAAGAAAGGTCGTAAAATGGGGCAAAACTCACTTAACAACTGTCTCGCTTAACAACAGAAATTTTGAACTCAATTGAGTTCATAAGTCAAGAGCTACCTGTATAAAAGTCTCACTACTGTTATCATAAAAGCAAAAATCCATTTCCATGTGTTTCCATTTGTTTATCCATTAAACCCAAAGAAAGGTCTCTGGTTTCAATTGTACATTCACTTTTCTGGATTTTTTTCTCTTCAAAAAAAATGGCCACAATTTGGTTACATTTCCAACAAATATTTGAAATTCCCTTATACTTTTATGACAGTTTTTCTGGTGCCATATACCAGTAATATATAATTTTATAAAAATTCTCTTTAAGTTTATAATTCAATGCAAATTTCAACCCTGTTGAAAATCCACTGTTTCTGCACATGCTTAGCGTGTTTATTTAAAGAAAACAAATTGTTGAATAAAATTGGTTTGCTCTAACTCAGTGGTTCTCAATCTTTTTAATGCCGCGACCCCCAACCGGTCGTAAGTCGAGGACTAAACCGGTCGTAAGTCGAGGACTAAACCGATCGTAAGTCGAAGAGTACCCAACCGGTCGTAAGTCGAGGACATTCCCTGCCCGGGAGCGCCGCGCATGCGTGGTTCCACCCCCTGCGCCGGCCGAGGCGTAGCTGGCAAGCGGCAGAGACGGAGCAGGCCGACCACCAGCTGGCCCAGCCCAAGGGAGGTAAGGCGCCCACCAGAAAAGGGGAAAAAAATGGCGGACAGCCTTGCTTGGCGACCCCCGTGAAATGGTCAATCGACCCCAAATGGGGTCGCGACCCATAGGTTGAGAACCGCTGCTCTAATTTATCCAGAAGGTAGAAATGATTGTGAAAGCATAGTAGGGAGTGGGAAGGACAGGAAAAGAAAAGAAATATAGGTAGGCTTTGCAGTGGAATTAAATGCATGCCTATTAATGATGCCCAGTTGCATTTTAAAGGACAGTGAAGCAAACAGTGAAGTGCCCATAGTCTTTAAATTGGGGTTCACAATATTTTATAAACTGAGGTTGCACTTAACCTGGTTAAGTGGCCTGCTAAAGCAACACTCCAAGAAATCAATGGTGAAATCAAGACAAATCTGAGTCAGGGCTGAGACACAAATATAATGTGATTTTTTGTATATTTAATTAAAATTAAACTACGTACTGTTCATATTATTTCCCATATAGTTAATAATTCTCCCATGTTGTTATTTTTAAACATTACAAACAAGGGAAAGTGGCTCTGAAAACTGCCCCCAAGCCTGAACCTTCAAGTTGTGCGCTCCTGCTTTAAATGCTCACAAATGGTCATTGTTCAAAAGCAGGAAACACCTCCAAAGTATCTGGGTTCTTTATATCATAACATCTCAAACCATTTTGGAGAAAGATCAAAGATTCTTTGGCTTTATTATGCAGAGGTTAATCCATCAGATGCTTCTTGAGATTGTGAGGGAAATTTTCACATATTTTCATGTTTTATCAAAAAACTATAGTACTTGCTGATACATTCACATTCTCTCTTTCTTCTTCTTTTCTCTCTGTCTCTACAGCCATACACACTTACACGGACATACACAATACTTGCATAAAACAAAACAATCCTTGTATTTCACAGCCTGGAATGCTTTTCTTCCAAAACCAAAGTAAGTACTGCATCCAAGATCCATACTACACTTCTAAAGACAGAGAAAAGAGGTTGTATTTGCTTCTTGAAAGATAATTTGCTTGCTTAGGTGCCCATTAAATGCTGCCAAATATCTGTCCCTATTCTCATTGTCCCATTGGATAAAACCTAAACAAAATGCCATCTGGTTTGTCTTTAAGAGCCTTTCTTTGATCTTAAGTAAATGTTGATAAAAGAATCTCAATCTCTCTTTTCTTCCTTTAACATATGCATAACTTCCATCAATGTCAATGTGCCTATGGAGAGAGAAATAAAAACCCTGTTATATATAAGTGGCTGGATAGCACAATGGTTACAATGCCGCCGTTTGATGTGGCAGACTGGGGTTCTAATCCTAGCTGGTACCTACCTTACTAATAGGGGTCCTTGGGCGAAGAACCTAATACTATAAATAAAAACATATTTATTACATTTATCAATAAATGTTTAGCTTATTACGTATCTTAATTACTTTTACATAAAATCTTTATAAACAATCAATATTCTATTTTTTGTTTCCCCAATTTTTAATTTCCCATCAATATTCAGATTCAACTTTTAGTCTTTATACTTCCAAGTTTTAAATAACCAAAGTTTTCTTTATCTCAATTCATAACAAAATCTGGTATTCAAAATACACATCTTGTCTATTTAAATATATTCTGTTTTAATTAGTAATATAAAACCCTCGCTGATGAATCAAAACCCAATTTTCTTCAGCCTTATTCTAGCTTTCTTCCTTTGCCATCTCGCCCTCCATGTCAGTGCTTTTAGGTCATCAAATAGATCTCCCTCTGCTATTATATATATTATTTGAAATAAAAGAGACCATCCAGTCACCATTTTTTTGGAAGGGCTAATAAATCGTCTCTCTATTATTCCAGATCCCCATAATTGTCCTGACATGTTTATCTTCCCTTTGGTCTGTTCTTCTTCTTGCTCCTCAAGTTTCTTCTGGTTCATAAAGTCTTTTCCATTTTCAATATTGTCAGTCCCTTTTCTGGACTTTCCATTGACTGTATTTGTTGGTCAGTTGAATCCTCTGTCATAGTATTTAATTCTTCCATGTCTTCTGTTATGTTTTGTGTAATTGATTCTTGAGTTGTAGTCAAAATTTGAGTTCGTATATCTAGGCTGACATCTTGTTCTTTTCTGTAGCATCTTATTTCATCACAAGCTGAAAGAATGGTTTCATGTATTGCTTTTAACATAAGGAGAATCTGTTCCTGATCTTCATCCATATTCTCTTAGTAGTGTGTTAAATTAAGATCTTTAAAGTCGGAGAGTGAAAATAATTTAATAACTGAGTATAGAACACAGCTGAGCTTCTCACAGCTGATAATTGTCAAGGTTAAAAAAGTCTTATCTGTAGTCTGGGCTTCCAGCCAAGTCTCCTTTAGACAATAACAGGTTGTAATATCAAACCTAGCCACAAGATGTCACCAATGCCATTTAAGGTTTTTTTAAGTCCAAAATTTTTATAATCCTTTTTCCAATTTTATTTCTTTTTTGTAAATAAAAACCAAGGTCTTCGATAAGAATAAAAAATCTTTTGGTCCCCAAATTCTAGAAGCATATAAATCCAGTTAGATTAAGGTTATTCTTTCAGTGTTTTAACTCCCCTGGATAGTCAGTCACCACTATTCTTAGAGGGTGCAATAAAAGTTCCCTTCCTTCTCTCCTCACAGAGGGGAAGATACTTTGGGCAGCTTTTGCAGGAGAAAAAAAATACTTGGGATTAAAGAGAGGTTCAGATCTCACCCAGTTTCATCTGCGCTGCTTTGGAATGCCTGGTGGTAAGTTTGACTTCGGCTGTCTGCAGCCTAGTGACGAGCCATATTTCTATGGCCGGTCTTTCATCCACCTGTTTGGAGGGCTGCCCCAGATCGAGCAGAAGGGCTACTGCCCTCCCACAATCAAGCAGGGATCCCCTCGTTGCTGGTTGCCCCTACAGGGCAACTTTCAACCCTTTCCAGGGTCCCCCAGAGGTGCAAAATCGAACGCGGAAGACAGAGCTCGCCTTCCAGTGTCCACGGCGGCCGCAATGGCAAACCGGAAGTCTAGACAACTGTCAAATATGTGCTCAGTTGCCATTGGTTGCCCTTCAAATTAGTGAAACAGTAGTATTAAGTCACAGGTTCCAGAGCAACCTTCGTCATCCAGGTGCCCTCCACATTTGCCATTATTGGCCAGGCTGGATTCTGGAGTTTCCATCTAGTGCACACAGATGGCAGGAAAAGTACCTTAGTAAATGTTTAGAGAAAAACTGACTGATTGTAGGATAGTAACTTTGGTTATCTTTAAGGTGGTGTGTGTATATGTCTGTGTGTGTAATCTTTATTCCATGAAGTTATGACAATTTTAATGTTCCTAAATTCAGATTAAATAACTGGGTTCTATAAAAGAAAGAAACACAGGTGTGACATTGTTAGAGTTTTTCTTAATCTGGTACAGATCAGACACCAAGACTGCCAATTTTTTTTATCCCACAGAAATGGTTTTAGTATACAAAATTAAACTATTCCTTATTTCTAATCTTAATGCTGCTTCTAAGCTTCCTCTATTTTCCTATCTATCTTAATCTACCATCTTCCTCTTACTCCAAACATATACTATTTCTATATTATTTAATCTATAAATTAAGTTTTATGTTCCTATCTCCCTATCTCTCTATTTGTGCACTATAACATAACTACAATATGTCTTAGCTCGGTAAGTCTTTCCTTTATCCCCTCTTCAGCTCCTTTAGCCTGTCTCAGCCATTTGCATGTGAAAAACCTTTTCATTCTTCTATAGGCCTTTTTTTCTCCCACCTCAGCACCCATAACTTG
>NW_015387110.1:170159-206557 GCF_001527695.2 Protobothrops mucrosquamatus
AATCTGGCAATGCAAAAACTAAACTGCCTTAATTTAACTCGGCATAGCACCGATAACTCGGCGCGGCCTGATATAAGCAGTTTGTTACTCACATTGACAGAATCTCCCCCCCCCCCCCCCCACACGTCTTTTTAAAATTGGAAACATTGTGGTTTAAGCTGCTTTCAGGAGTTCCGTGGCTGGTAATACGAGAAGCTTGGTAAAGCTAGAAGAAACCTGCATACAATATTCCTCGTCTCCGCATTTCTGGCTCTGTGAAAATTGTCTGCAAGTTCCAACGACGTGATCCTTTAGCCGTTTTGAAAACAAAAAAAAACAAAGCGAAATGAAATTACATTTGAAATACTAGGCGGATATTTCACGCCGCAATCCTAGCATTGAACTTAGCCAGACTTACTTCCGAGTAAATCAGAATTGTAGGTTCTCGTCTCCCTTTGTTAAATCAGCTTTTTTGCACGGAACCTCTATGTAGAAATACCTCAAGTAAATTCAATGGTGACTCTTAAGCAAGTGAATGCGCAGCCCCAGGGCTCAGCCCTCTCGTTTTAACTTGGGTTGCTTCAGATTCAGGATGGTTCCCATTTTTGTCTTTCCTAAAGCCAAGGCAGAGAGTCCCCAGAGCCTGACCCCATTGCTTTTGCAAATAATTCTTTAGCCAATAGGGGGCACACGATGACCGTCTCCCAGTGGCAAAATCTGGGATTAAAACTTCCCTCCCATTTCCCCCCACAATTTTAAAAAAGAAGGCTTTATTTATATTCGCCTGATCTAACTATGTGCTCTTTTCATTCTCCCATCAATGCATGCCCTCCTGGGACTTCATCAGGCCCAGGTGTCTTTCAAAAAAAGATAAAAATTAAAGTTGCAGGTGTCCTTATTACAGATCTTAAGGAAAGCCCTTAAGATCTGTTTATAATAGTGACTTTAGAAACAAAATTTATAACATCAAGTACAGATATATATATATATTTTTAGGGCAATATGCATCCTCCATGTGTAGTTCAATTCTTTCTTTCACTTTTTGTTTTGTTGTTGTTGTTGTTCTTTTCCCCCTTTTGGACAACTGGAGCAGATAGGGCTTCCTAAAGGAATATTATATGTAATATGAGACCCTACCAGTATCTGAAGACCGAAGTTTGCATTAAATTCAAGCACACCTCCAGTGAATGGAGATATACTCATCCCTCTGGCTACCGAATGTCTCATTTACTTTTCCTCTGGAGCAGCGTGCAAGTCAAAGCCTGGTATTTTTGGAGGGAGCAAGAAGGAGATGGAGTGAGAGAAGACTAAAAAAATAATAATTACAAACTGATACCCACTACCTTTATATAAACGATGTAGATTTTCATATCCCAGTTTTTTAAGCCCTAAGCCTTAGGGCCTAAGGAGTTCTCTTCCTTAAAGGTTTTACAGTATTCACACAATATGCCTAGGCCCCAGCCGGATAAAATAAAAACCTAGACACAACTTGTACACAGCATAGTACATTTGGTTAGTGTTAAACTCAGTGGGTCTTGGGGAGGGTGGCTTAACCTGTTGCATAAAGGCAATTTGTTAAGTTAGTTTCCAGATCAATGGATTGTGAAAGCTAGAGAGAGAAAATGGATTCAGTCGCCAGGTCAAGTGCTGTTGTGTTTGGTGCAGAAACCTAAGAGAGAAGGAGAAACAGAAAAGTGGTTTCCACAACTTTAGGCTCATATCAGTGAGTCTGTTCTGTTCTTGCTCATTGCCAAACTTTCAAGAGAATGTGTTGGGCAACCCTATTGTAAATATGAGATATGAAACCCTATCTCTCTGAACTGCCATTCTAAGAATTCCAATTGGAGAGGTGGATCACTGTTTCTTTGATGCCCTGATAATTGAGAGACACACACAAACAGCCCTTCTTCTTTCAGATGCCTCTGAAATCTGCATCTTTCCCCTTGCTGTTTAAGGCAGGCTTGATGTGTGAATTGGAACAATCCAAGGGTGCCATCACCTCCACCACTGCACTATTGTAAGCCTCATTACTCTCAGTGGATTGATAGATTGGTTGGCACAGCTGGTTGGCAGTGCATGCTATGAGATTGAAGACAGCCAGACTAACCATGGGGGAAATATGTCAAGCCTCCCTAAGGCAAGGTACATGGAGTGACCAGCCTCTCCAAGCATCTGACTCAAAGCAAGGGGAGGAGACTATGTTTGCTCCCAGGAAACTCAGAAATGCATTGACTTGAGCCAGGAAGTGCTTGTCTTGGATGTCATTCTACCAGCTTTGTGCAACACTTGTTCCCAGTATCAATGGCCACCCCATTGGGCCAGAGAGGATCACTCCAATCCTCACAAGCCAGGAAATTTAGTGTAGCACCCTCTAGTGACCACATCCATCATCATTGCCTATCTATCATGCCTGACAATGGCCCAAGAGCCCTGTTGGCTACCTATATAGGAAGGGATAGCACCAGGATTTTTTTGGGGGGGGGGAGGGGGAATGTGCTTCCTTTTTTTTAAAAGCTGAGTGACAGGGGGTCTTCACAGGGGGTGATCAAAATGTCAAAATGTGCATAAAAAAACCAGGCGGAGTTTGGATGCCCTATCCTGAACATCATTTTGACTTTTTTGACCATGCCCTACAGACACCCCTCCTAAACAGAGTCTGATCTGCTAAATGCAGATATGGGCAATCATTTAAAAAGCCAAAGCTCGTAGGCTAAAATGGTAAAAGTCACCTCCATAAATTTGCCAGGGAAACTGCCTCAGCCGATCCATGAAGTCACCAGGAGCCTGAGCACAATTTGGACTCTCTTATTAGTGCAAGGCACAGAAGGAGAATCAGACCACTCTGGAGTTCAAACAAGCTGACTTGGCTTGCAAGGAGGCCCCAGAATTGAAATTGTCCATTTCGGAGGGGGTTAGGAGAGAGGAGAGAAATTTGTTCAAAGAGGAGATTGGCAAATGTTCTTTGCTTCTTGCAGCTCCTTCCCTTGAGAGCCAATACCCCCCCCTACTCCCCACTTCCCATCCCCAAAGGCTGAATGCCTCCCAATACAGAAATGCTGCCAATTGTGGCCAATTTCCCCCACCTCGCCCCCCACACTTCCACTGCCAAGGAGATCATAAACATACTGTGGTAGAATATGGGTTGAGGGGCTTGTGCTTTATCTTCCTCAGGAAATGCCCAATGATGCCTAATGGACTTCATTTTATTCATTTTTTTTACATTATTACATTGATATCCTGCCTTTTGTACAGAGCTCAAGGTGGACAACATAATTCTTGATTGTCCCATTTTTCTTCACAATAGCCCTAGGAAGAAGGCTGGGCTGTGATTGACTCGCACTCAGTCTGCATCCTCTGCATCCGTAGTTGAGAATAGACTTAAAGTTTGTCTTCAGATTTCTAGTCTGACATTCTAATTGCCAGGGGTCTTCAAACTTGGCCCTTTTATGACTTGTGGACTTCAACTCCCAGAATTCCTCAGCCAGCGTGCCTGGCTGAGGAATTCTGGGAGTTGAAGTCCACAAGTCATAAAAGGGCCAAGTTTGAAGACCCCCTGGTAATTGCTATTCCACACTATCTCTAGTGAATCATCCCAGAAAGGCCAGGCCTAGTTCCGGTGTTTTTAAACAGCAAGTTTCCTTGCTCTGAAGAACCCCTCTCCCATCTCTGAAAGTCCTTTTCTCTCCCTTCATCCCAGAGTTTGGGATTGGCACAAAGTGCTGATCATGAGGTTGTGGGAAAATGTCACTCTTATAGACCCAGACTTTATTTGAACCAGGGATCTCGGGGATATATGTAAACATCAAGAGTTGCGTGTGAGGAAGTGCAAGCCGCCTTTCCCTCAAACTCTTGGGCCAGATCCTGAGAAGTAGACCCTGATCTTTCTACCTTTCCTTTTGCCTATCTGAAATCCGGTGGGACAACCGCAATTTCGCTCCATTCATTTTTATGAGAACCGGGAAGTAGGGCCAACTTCGAAGTGAAGTCCCACTGAATCCCACCGAATGCCAGCTCAACGTTATCCCCAAATTTGGACAGATTTTATTCAGGAAATTGAGGATTCAGAACAGCCAGGAACTCACATTCCCTTTTTGCTAAACTGGGCTGCTTCTGCTTCTAGCCGTGGGCAGCCTGGCCCAGTTACTCGTTGTTCCTTGGGACCAGGGCCTGACTTAGCGCCTTCTCCCTTTCCCACGGCCACCTGTGACCTCCACAGTGCTCTGTCCACAAAGCCTGAGATCCACAGGGGGGCTGGTTTTAAACGGAAGCAAACAAAATATTCACACACAACTCGTCTGACGCAGATCGAAATATGGGACCACAAATCTTGGCCCGCGTTTCTTGGGTTTCTGGAGAATTGTGCAATGACTTCAATGGGCGGAAAAAAACCAGCGCTCTCGCATCTGCCCTTTAAAGCGACACAGCGGGCAGTAAATTAAAGGCGCCGTGTTAACCTTAAGCTGCCACGTGTACTCGCACGTGTGTATGCATACCAACCGGGGACAAAACACGCAAGGAAATGCCTAGATGACACTTCGGGTCCTGGGCTTACAGGTGGGGCTTTGCCGGAAACGAAGCGTGCTCCCTCCGCCATCTGGAGTCCTAAAAACGACTTGGTTTGTTGGGAGAGTTTGAATATCATTTTTTTTTCCTAATTTTTCCAAACTCTCCCCCATACATATACTGTGATATTTATCAGATATTAACATACGTTCTTTTTACATTCTTATATATAAGATACTTTTAGTGAAATAAATACATGCACATGACTTTTGGTGTTGCTCGCCCATTTCCCCTTTTACTGCATCCCCACTCCTTCTTCTCTACCTTCTTTCTCCCTTCCTTCTCTTTCTTCCCTACTTCCCTCTTCTTCCTCTCCCCTCCTCTTCTCTTTCACCACTCTCTCCTCCAACCTTCCTACTTCCTTCTCCCCTCCTTTACTCTTTTCTCTCTCCTCTCCTTTCTCCCTTCCTTCTCTTTCTTCCCTACTTCCCTCTTCTTCCTCTCCCCTCCTCTTCTCTTTCACCACTCTCTCCTCCAACCTTCCTACTTCCTTCTCCCCCTCCTTTACTCTTTTCTCTCTCCTCTCCTTGAATATCAGAATAAGACTCTAGTCCGCATCACCCCCGCTTAGCCGCGAAGTTCACCGCGTGACTTTCGGCTCGTCTACGATACTTCTCAAAATGAGGAGAAAAAGCTAATAGTGTAATCCTGAAGTTATCCCTTTATCCCCCAGCCGTTTAGTGAAGGTGCCTCGGTTTTCTTTCCGATTAAGTAGGGCGACTGTTATCTAAACGGCGCTGGGCTTCAGACCGAGTTTCTAGAAACGCTTTCAAAGGCATATAGAGCAATATACATGAAAAAGCAAAAAAAACTCTTTCGGAATTGCCTTTGCCAACAGACGGCGCGGTGTGGCTTTCCTCAGCTTTGTCGTGCATGAGACGCAACCATCACCACCCCTGTCGCGAAACGGCACCGCGAACTATCTAGTCAGGGGGAAAAGCCGTTTCTAGATGCTTACTACTTCCTTGCTAATAGCCACGCGGTCTGAGTCTGATGGAAGTTGCTATCCAAAAGGTGTGAAAACCTACTTCTTACAGTTCAAGGGGGGGGGGGGAGAATTATGTTCCTAGTGAAACTAGGTGCCGATTCTCAAGGAATGAATGATCCCCAAGTAAATGCGTGCAGAGCAACCGCGAGACGTTGGACCAACTGAGGCAATATCTTGCGGAGGAGACGATTTGGGCCGAGGCAAGGGTTCAGGCCGAGGCAATGTTCAGGAAATTCGGTTTTACTTCACCCGCGTTAGTCAGAAATCGGGTCAAATTTGGATTGAAACTTGCTCAGTGGAAGCCACCGCTAGAAGTAAGCCTCCTCTTTCCTTTTCCTACCCTTCAGCTTACCCTCTTCTGTCTGGAAGGTAGAATTGTTGCAACGAACCCACGCATTGCAACGGCCGAGTTTCGGGCAAACGACGGGACGCCCAAATAGAAACGAACCTGAGAGCGAAGTTTTCCGGCGCTGGCGGATGCAGAGGACGCAGGGAAATTTGCAGCGCGCAGTGAGTGCGGGTCGGACGCAGCGCGCAGTGAGTTGCGCTCCGCAAGCCAGCGCAACTCAGCCGGACCTCCAAGTTTGAGATAGGCTTGGGATTTTTTTTGGGGGGGGGGGTTAAACCGGGATCTAGCAACGAATAAATAGGCTCCACCAGACCGCAGTTCTGGAACTGGGCGCACCCCTCTACTTGCCCGTCTTTGGGGGAGCACAGTCCCCCCCCGAGAGAAAGACATCTCTCTTCTCCCTCTTCCTCCTTTTAAAACGTCGATCGCCTGTATTTGTTTGCTCAGTACCTTTTAACCGAGGGACTTAAAATTGCTCCCCTTTTTTTTTTTTTTTTGGAGTGGCGACAGGGGCAGGAAAACAGGCGGGATGGAGGGACGGGTTTGAGTGGTTGAGAAGGAACCGTCTCCCTATTTACTTGAAAGCAGACTTGAGACACGGATGGATGAGGAGGGCGAAGAAATCGCCCCGATTGCCTGCTTGGAGCAGGCGTTCTTCAACTCTCGTCCCGGATTTTGCTGGCAATGCTTGGTGTGTGTCACTACTATGGGGCTTATTCCCAGGCATTCAGCGGCTAAATTTATTTTCCTATGCTAACAAACCGAGGCAACTGGACAGCGATCTATAAAAGAGTTCTTTCCATTTTGGGCAAAACTCAAATGGATGGTGCTAATGTGGAATATTCTCATCAATCCCTAAAGGCTCTAACAAGCGGTTTACCTGAATCTCACACATCTATCTTTTGAAGTGGGTTTCCTTCCTTCCTACTTTCCTTCTTTCCTCCCTCGCTTTGAGTCCAGGGCGGCTGATTCTGTTACTCTAGAAATGCATCAGATGAGCACAAATGTTGGTTTGAAGGCAAACGTCCCAAGGTAAATCTACTTCCAAATGAATTCATTTAGAATCAAAGGCAGAAACCGATAACACAAAATGGGAAGTGGAAGAAAAGGGATAATTCAGCCTTCGTATTAGGACAGACCAATCTTTTACAAAGATTTGTTTTAGTCTCTTGTCTTTCATGCAGTTAGATGGTAGACAACTGACGAAAGGGGTCCCTAAGGGGAGAAATGGTACTGGGTGGTTTTTCCCAGGCAGAGAATCCTTGATGATAGCTGAAATGAATAAAAAGAACATTGGTCTTTATTTGCAGAACAGAGATCAAGAATGAATTTTTAAAACATCTCTCCTATTGCCTTACCCATGGGAAATTATTTTAAACCAGTGTGAAACTTTTAAATCCCATCTGCACGAAATCCCATCAATAAACTTACAATGATCCAATCCTAAATTCATCCAACAAATATCCTTTCTTGTTTATCTTCGTTATTTTAGCATCCTAAACCCTTGCTTATTTAGAAGTGGTTGGAATTCACTTCCATTGCATGTGTAGAAAGTTGTGGCAATAACAATGCTTGAAAATAACTCTTATTTTTCTTCCTTCAGTGAGAGAAAATCAATGAGCAATATTGACATGTAGTTGCAAAGCACCCTATGAAATCCAGAAATGTAGGGATAAAAAACTGGGGAACAGAATTTTGCTGGTGACACCAAAAAAATCTTTGTAACCCTCACACAATTTTGCATTCAGAACTGACTTAATATTTCTGGAAGATTCCTTGTATTGGATTAGGCTTATTTTCAAGAACATGTGCAAAAGGTTTCCAATTTTAGGGTTTTTTTTTCCTCTGTAGATGGAAGGAAATATTTTTCTTTAATAGCCCTACCTTTTCTCATCTAGGGCATTTCTAAACTGAAGAAACATATTTATTTATTTATTGAGCATAACATGTTCTACTGCCTTTTCATAGAAGCTTCAAGATTGAAAAACCAAACCAAAAGGAACACTGAAAGATATTTAATGGTGAAATTGCAAAGATAATGAAGATAAGTGGAACTGGGTACTCCAAAGTAATCTTTCCCAACTTGGTGCTTCAAATATCCTACACTACTAACCTCTTATCATCCCCAGCCTTCCTAATAACCTTCATTAAATTGAAGCTATCTTCTTAGACTACAGAGTCCATTATCCTCAGTGACATAGTGGTTGGGGGTGATAGGAGTCATAGTTGTAATACATTTGTAATATTTTGGATGCCAGATTAGGAAAGCTTAAAGGTAAATGGGATTAAACCCTATCTCTTTCTTTCGCACTATCTTATGCTTTGGTCCCCAGATAATATAGAACTGGGGGAGGGCAATTTAAATAAGGGAAAATAAACCAATTGCACATATGCAATGATTTCAAGTATGATAATTCTTCTGGCCATTAAATTATTTTTTTAAAAAAACTACACTCATTTTCTCAGAACGAAACCTATAGTAAGCAGGTGGCTTGTGAGAATAACTAAACTCAGCTGAGAATTCATTAGAAGAACAACCTTTCTTGCCAGCCACATTCTACACAAGAAGGTAGAATGTGGACAACTCATTGAAGTTACTGAGAGAATATTTGTAGCTCAGGGTTGAAATGAGGGGTCCTTGGTACTCTCTGAGCTTGGTTGTCTTCTTGCAGATGTTTTATTATCTAATTTGGGTAATGAAACCTCTGCAAGAAAACAAGCAAGCTCAGAGAGGGCATCAAGGACCCCTCACTTGAAGTTATCCTCTCCGAAAAGAGAAAAAGTCCCATTCTTTTTTTAAGGGATTGTGGGGATCCAACAGCTCACCTGAGGACAGGTCACCTCATTCCTCAAATTCAGTACCTGGCTCCTTAGCATCTGTGGAGGGGTCAGAGTAGGATAGCTGGACCCTACAGAAGATTGTCTATAAGGCTAAGCGAATGTGTGAGATAGGAAGGGCAGAATAACTGGAATGACGACTAATGCCTCCTTTCTTTTCTGTAAAGTTTTCTAGCTTTTTGTAGTGGGATTCTGAATAGCTTTGAAAAAATTTTCTGGTGTGTGTGTGTGTGTGATCTCTGGATTGGGGCTGGCTGGTCTGATTTTGGACTCATATCCTGCCTCGTCCTTATTGCCAAAATAGGAAGGTGGGTTAAGAGAGCCTGTCCATGAGGAAAAGGAACACCAAAGCAATGGGTTTCAAAACATTTTAACTTCTAGCTTCCCCCCCCCCCAGTATATTCCTTTTCCTAGTGTATTTCTTATTTCCATCACTCGCCTCTGTTGCCACTGAAGCTGCAAATGAGTTGTGTTGGTGTTCAATGCTGTCTCTGAACTTTTAACGTACTTCTTTGCAGGATATTAGAAAAGGCACTTTTGGGGGGGGGCAGAACCCCAAATCAAAAGCCAAAAAGCAAAACAGGCATATAAAACTTATGAACTTTTCCTGGTTACTGATTTTAAAATTCACATCGCAAAGGGATTCCTCACTCAAAGAGAGTAAAATAAATCTATCAGTAATTTACAAAGGGGACTAGCACCGAAACTATATTACAATATACAAATGAAAAGTTACGTTACAGAATAAAATGAATTTTAAGAGACCATTATTAGATTCGCATTTAAAATGTTTTGTGGTATCATAAACTGCTAATTTTAACTACTGTTAAATCTTCTAGGTTGTTTTTTTTTCTGCAGTAGATTAAGACAAGCGATTCTTCTGGAAAGGTTCACATTTATAGAATACGAATTATGGCACTTAGTTCAAAGTTCAACCAAATTGAGTATATTCAGTTTGGTTGTTTGGGGTAGCCTATTTCAAAGGGCTTTTTTGGAATGACACCTCAGTATTTCAATTCCCTCAAAAAGAATATATTTTATTGAAAACCCAAAAAGAAAAGATCAGGGTGGGGTGAAATTATAAAATTAATGTTGAGATGAAGCTTTGATGTTCATGCTTTATGCCAGTGAAAATCTTTTGTTAATGATAAATAAACTGAGCACAATATGGAGCCCCTCAGAGCAAAGCAAAGTTGCCAAGCTCGTCTAGTATTAGCAAGGGATGATTTTTGTTTCTTTGCTTGTTGTTTTGGAAATGATGAATTTCTTTCAAGGGATGCATCATTCATTAGGCAAATTAACTTGGCAACAGTTCCACAAGACGTCCATGTTTATTTTTAGAACATTTGCTGACATAATGAATTCAATTTCAAGCGAATACCCAAAACTCCATTATTCTGTTTCAGCAAAAGTATTTACAATCTGGCACATTTGGGGGGTTTTGTTTTTTGGTTTTTTGCTTGATGTGTATCCCAACCATCTGGGAAATCGTCATTGAATACTTTGCTATCAAAAGACCCAAGAGGTGAAGGGAGATATTGATCATTCAATTAAATACACCAGCAATCAGTGCTCCCTCCCAGCTGCAAAAGTAGTTGCACAAAGTATGTTTTCTGAGCAGCAACTGGATTGGCTTGGGCCTCCGGTTGCTTCTACAGCGTGTATCTGGATTATCTGGAGTCAAACAAGGCAAGAAAATATATGGGAGGACCAGAAACAGGGACATCTTGGATGTGATGTGAGCAAAAAAATACATGCCAGCATTGTGTGTACCCAATGAAAACTAAATTTTGGGTAGAGAAGCCTCTCCGTAATGCTGATCTTTGCTAGCTAAACTGATCTTCCATGTACAGGAGCAGCTCTGGACAGCAGCTGCAGAGCAAAGTTGCTGGCCTCTTGAGTTTCAGTTGAGATTCCTGCATTACCAGCTAAAAGCTTCTGCAAGCAGGTGGTTCAGCCCAATTCTGGTCCCAGTCAAGTTCCAGCCTTGGGTTAGAATATTGGAGAAAGCCACTCTTTATAGGTAAAGCTCATGCTTCCATGCCTTGGAAGGGCTCTTTGGGAAAGGCTGCCTTACCAACATGGGACAGAGATGGGTGCTGCAGACGTTTCCTGGAAGGCTCAGCGAACAGTCCCTTACCTTTCCTAGTATGGATCTTGGTAGAGGCAGAGGCTTTTTTTTTCTGTGATGGGTGGAGGTAGTGGGGGAAAGCATGGATGTGTCCCAGTGTATAGATACTGGATGGTTGCATAGGAAGAACCTTTTGGGTATTGCAGGCCTGCAAGATTGTGGGTTTTTTTTAAAAGGGGGGGGGATATTCCCAACATCAAAGTTCCCCAGCTTGAATTGCCATATTTGGGGGGGGGGAATCAATAAAAAGGGACCCTGATATATGTCTTTCTCTTTCTCATTTATGTTGAGACTCTAGAAAGAGTACAGAGAAGAGCAACAAAGATGATTAGGGGACTGGAGGCTAAAACATATAAAGAACGGTTGCTGGAATTCGGTATGTCTAGTTTAACGAAGAGAAGGACGAGGGGGGATATGATAGCAGTGTTCCAATATCTCAGGGGCTGCCATAAAGAAGAGGGAGTCAAGCTATTCTCCAAAGCGCCTGAAGGCAGGACAAGAAGCAACGGGTGGAAACTGATCAAGGAGAGAAGCAACCTAGAACTAAGGAGAAACTTCCTGACAGTTAGAACAATTAACCAGTGGAACAACCTGCCTCCAGAAGCGGTGAATGCTCCAACACTGGACGTTTTTAAGAAGAGACTGGACAGCCATTTGTCCGAAATGGTATAGGGTTTCCTGACTGAGCAGGGGGTTGGACTAGATGACCTCCAAGATCCCTTCCAACTTTTATTATTATTATTATTATTATTATTATTATTATTATTATTATTATTATTATTATTATTATTATTATTATTATTATTATTATTATTATTATTATTATTATTATTACTATATACAGACAGAGAGACCCCTTATGTTTTCTCCTCTGCAGAAAGATGGCTCTTGAGCAGCTGCTGCTCACAATACAGTACTTGAAGCTGACCATCAGCTGCAAGGTTGCGGGAAGAACTAGTCCACTCAGATAGCAAGTCAGAAGTTTCATGCACAGGACTGCAGGCAGGTTAGAGGGAGCACAGTTACCACTTATGATTTTAAGAGGAATATGGACTTGGAAGGCCATGGGCGGCATCCCATCCCTATTGCTTCGGGATATCTTGATCTTCGTTAGAGACCTGGAATGAAAGGAATACCTATAGAAATAATGGGAATCCCATTCTATTAGTTTGCCAAGCAAGTGTCATGCTATTTTTGTTGTAAGAGGAACAACAAAGAATTGGGTGGCATCTTATTCTAAAACTTTGTTGTGGCATATACTTATCATCACCACTGTTAGTAGTTATGAATTCCGGCAAGAATTTCTGAAGCTCAGGCCAGTTTGGGATGGATGTTGCATATATATAGAGACAGACCATGATATACTCTATCAATCTGGCATAAAGGCTGATAAACTGGCTTTGGAAACGAGTAAATAATTGTTTTTAGGAGAGATGTTTACTAGAAGAACTCAGTTATGTGCTCATATGGGAAAAAGTTATTAACAGCAACCTGTATTTCTTGAGCAGGCAGGCAAAACTAAAACTTACTGGTCTCAAGTATTTATCAATGACCTACAGTATTGAAATATTTGCTTTAGTTTACTTTATAAGTAAACTAAAGTAAAAAAAAAAGTTTACTTTAAAACTATTGGTATTTCTGTTTGCATTATTCCCATTTTAGGGATGGACAACTGAGAATCTGACGGAAAGATAGCACGTCGCCCAGTCCCTGAAAGAGAGAGAACTTGTTTTCAGTTCTCCTGTCTGCCTGCCGTTTAGGTCAGGAGAAAGATGAAAGGTTCTAACAGCCTGAAAGCGACTCTGAGGGTCCAGAGTCAAAGAAGCGCAAGAAGTACACACTCTGGCTTCTCTAATCAGGCATTTTTAGTACCCTCTAAGGAAGAAGCAACGGGAGGGTGGGGGGAAAGGCTATTTCTAATTTCTGATTGGCCAAAGTCCCCTCTTGATTGACAGCCCTCCTCCTCGCTGGGCTCCGCCCCCGCCCCAGCCACTCTACTGACACTAATGAGCAAATTCTTCCCACCGGTCTCCTGCTTGGAAGTGCTGACAGATCAAGGCAACAAATTTCAATTCCAAGCCCTAATTTGTGTCCGCAGAGCGTTTGTTACCCATGTCAGAGCTGTTTGGCCCCTCAGACGAGGCAGAGCTTGCGGGAGAAGGAGGAGGAGGGGAGGACGGGAAGCCCCGCTTTGGCATACAGGGATCGTCTGGGCTTGCAAAGGGAAGAGGAGGGGGGAAACGCTCGGCGACCCACTTCAGCCCGCTAGAAGGTGGATGCAAAAGGAGCGGCGAAGCCAAGGCAAGGCGAGCGGCGCGGCCTGGAAGAGCAAAGCAGCCGGCGGGGGCGAGAGAGAGAAGACGGCAGGGTTCCAGTTCGCCGGTCCGACATGGCAGAGAAGCGGAGAGCCTCGCCTTCCACCGTGCTGAGCCTCAAGGCTCACGCGTTCTCGGTGGAGGCGTTGATCGGAGCCGAGAAACAGCAGCAGCAGCAGCAGCAGCAGCGGCAATCGCAGCAACAGCCGCCGCCGCAGAAGCGACGAAAGCTGGCTGGAGCCAACGGGGAAGAGACGCCGTCCGAAGGTGGCGGCAGCGGCGGCGGCCGCCACGGGAGCAGCTGCGACGCGGACTCCAGAGAAGGCGCCGGGCAGAGCGCCGCTTCGCCCTCCGGCGTTGAGACCTGCTCGGCCGCGCCTGAAGCAGCGAAGAACTGTGGCGGCCGGGAGGTAGCTCCCGGTAAGTTCTTGCGTCCTCTTGCTTACACAACTCGCTCTCCACTTAAGAAAGACCCCCCCCCATTTTCCTTGCCTGGTCATAACTAAAAAATGGAGACGTTTTCCCTCCAAAAGAACGCGACTTCCAATGGTCCCAATCCCCAGACTGATGCCTCTTCTCGGACGGAGAGAAGGCTGTCATAACTTGGCTCAGCGGCCTATCCTTTCCCTTCAATTTACCCTGTATAAATCAGACCGAGCTGTCCTGCGGTTTTCAGAAACATCAACAGGGTCCAATCCTAGTAGCAGAAAATGCAGGATTTTAAAAACAACAACTGGGCGAAGTTCTACTGCTAATGCCCTGTTCAGTTTTTACTAATAATAGTAAAGCATTAATAACACAGTAAAATGATAAGAAGTGGAGTGTAATTTTTATTCTATTTTGTTCTGTTTTTCTCTGGAAGGAATTGGTTTCTGTGCGATTAGCCCACAGTTAGGTATATAGTACTAGTAGGTATATAGTACATAGTAGGTATATAGTACTAGACGCTCCAGTACTTTGCAAATTTCTTTCTCCAATCCAAGGAGTTCAGGGGGACTCAGCCCCCAGGAGCTTTGCACTCTAGAAGGAAAAAAAGCATAAGTCCAATTGGAAATAAATGGGACTAAAAATCACACAAGGGTTGCCTTCACCCTAAAAATGAACCTGGTTACTGAATAAACCCTTGTGCTTGAATTTGTACAATGCAGACGTAACCAAATTTGATGTTTTGGCCCAGAATGCTAAGCTACAGGAGGTTTAATATTGTACTGTCTAAGCTTAGAATCTATCAATTCTTACATAGTTAAGCATTTTGCGTAATGGAGGAAAGAATTATATTATCATCACTGATGGGGTATGGTTTTTAGGCTGCAGTCCTCAAAGCATATATCTGGTGGTGAACTAAATGGGAATAAGCTCCATTGAACACCCCATAGACATATCTAGGAAGGTCATTCACTTATGGGTTTCTCAGATGAGTTGCACATAATATTCTCAAACACGACTTAGTTCGACTTAAAACAAGATCTTTACATTTTGTGGATAGACATTCTTCTAATAATTCAGTTTATTCTAAATCGCTACTAGGAAAAATGATTTATATTAACTTAAACATGGATGGGATCCACTTTAACCAGATAATCCTTACTACTTTTCAGCTTCTTGCTTTTAATTGGACTGAAGTGTTATTTATGACAATGAGACATATTTTTCTCTCTTGATAGTTAACCACAGTAGTTCAAAAATGTAGATGTTAATATTTTTAACTCCCCCAACAGCTACATTGGATTTATTATGGTCCTATTCAGTGTATGCAAATCAATTAAAATATACTGGATATATAGTAATATTTTTACCAGGGGTGGGATTCAGATATGTGAACAACCGGTTCTCTGTATGCATGCCGCTTCCGGAAGTCCATTCTGGGCTTGGGCAACAAAATATTAGATACCAATTCTGGCTGAATCTCACCACTAGTTTTTACCCTCCCCCCTTAAATTGATAAAATATTACATACTTTCCTTCAAGTGAGATATAGGTGACCACAAGTTTTCTTACAAACATTAATTTGGTATTTAAGTTAATTGAAATTTACAGATTTATCTTCAAATGTACTTTGAATTGGATTGCTAAATTCTTTGTTTGAACTGTTTGGGCAAATAGTCGATGTAATCTACCCATGCAAAATAACAAAGTTGATTGTGGCGTTTTTTGCTTATTTGTTTGGTGATGACGTTTTTGTGGGCGCATCCGACAAAGAGGCCTAAAGTCCATGAAACTGTATTTTACAATACATCCGAAAATGAAATAATACTAAGGGCTCTTTGTTGTCTCAATTTACTTCCAAATCAACACACCCAGGTACAGTCAGTGCAGAAAGAAAGCGGTTCTGGATTTCAGTTAATACTTCCTTTCTGCCGCTTTTTAAAGAGGATTTAGGCCTACGCGGTGAAGTCTCCAAAATCAGCTTCCAACCCATTCCCCAAAAGAGACCCGCAATTAAAAGTCATGTAAAGTATTCAGCACGGCGAACCGTCTTTCCTGAAATTGAGGCTGACTTGAATTCAAACGGCCCTGGAAAAGGGACGGCTGTCGCTAACAACCGTTAAAAAAGAGGGAACGTGAAACCAACTAGACTGCTTCCGATGAAGGCGATTTATTATTTCCAGGAAGCAGCCCTAATCGACGTTAGCCTCCGACGCCTTTTGCTGCAAGGGACCACGAGACCGATCGCTCGGACGCGCCGGCTCTTTAAACGTCTCTCGTCGCCCCGGGTGGGCCTCGCGCTATTTTTTTGCATAGGGAGGCTCGAGGTGGGGGAGGGGAATGAATTCCCGCCTTTTCCCAGCCAGCTTTTTCTTCGGAGCCTTTCACTTTGCTTCCTCGCCCCTAATTGAGGCCCGTTCACGGACACCCGCGTGGAATTTAGGCTCGAGGAGCGGTGTTGGGTCTACCAAAAAAAGCACCGGCGGAGAACACGAAAAAGCACGCGCCCTTTTTCTAAGGCAGGCACGTGCGCATGAAGCGCGGGAGAATCGGCAGCGAAGAACAAACGAGTCACACTTCAGGCACCTTTTCCACTGGGGGGGGGGGAAGCGCTAGTTTCGTGGTTAGGGTTTCTGTGGGATTTATTTTTAATTTTCTCTTCCCACCCGGGAGCGTAGAGGTGGTAGCTCTCCTAGCCGCCTCTCCTTTCGGGTTAGGCTTAGCGCTTTTAGGCCGTTTATTTGCCCTACCGCCCACTCATATCTTCCCCCCCCCCTCTGTTTTGATTCCTACAGGTGGGTCTGAAGAGAGTTTCTTAAACGGCGCGTCGCCTCCTCTGACTCCTGCAGGCTCCGCCAAGGCGGCCTCGCCTTTACTTTCCCCACAAGCGCCTCGGGTGGACCTGCAGGGCGCGGAGCTCTGGAAACGTTTCCACGAGATCGGCACCGAGATGATTATTACCAAGGCGGGAAGGTAAAAAGGCAGGGCGAGTCGTCCGACTCAGGGATTCAAAAACGGCAGCGCCGCTAAATCTGAGAATCTGCGCAGCTTTGAAACGCACGGCGGAATTTCCGTTTGGGTAGAAGGTTTTACGACTGAATTATATTACTTTAGAATATGGTGGTTACACGTTGCTCTTCAAAATTCGGTCACAGAAACGGCCCCGTTCCACCCGAACATATTTGCTGGTGGACGTGCTTCCAAATAAACGGGTAATTAATCACGAAGTAGTTTTAAATAACGTTATGAAAAGCATATCCATCCCCTCCGTCTTGATTTGGAAGTAAATCTTAAAAGTCAGACTGTGTTTTGGAATGGCATACCAAATCGAAATGCAAACTACGTCCATGTGCATGCATACAGAATTACAGGGATTGGTTGTACATTATTTGAATTAATTACCACGTTCTGATATTGCCATACTTAGAGAGATATTTTAACATAAGGGACACAATTTTAGTAACGGTCCTAAAAACGATGTTTTTTTCCCCCCAGCTAATCACTGATCTTCAATATATTCCTTGGAAAGGCTATTGGTTTGAAATTAAAGTGTTTATTAATAATGATCAGTCTATTTAAAATATATAATGTTAGATATGGCTTGAAATGTTATTCTCTGTGGTATCTATTTTTTGTTCACAACGGTGAAAATATTTCATTTACCATTTCTAGCATCCTGAAGTATGAGTCAAATAGATGTTTTTGGTAGAAAATCAAAAGATTAGATCAGAAGCAAAATATTCAGGAGACACCATTGGTTGCCTTTGGTTTTCTGTTTCAGATAATTTGTATTGTCTCAAACATTTTTTATATTCAAACTTTCACCATTATACTAATTAGATACAAACATTTACATTTTACTGTTGTGAAAGTTAGAAATTTAAATTATGTCTAACATAATAATATTTAAGAATGGTGGGTATGAATTCAAATTGCTGATATGTGAAAATAATTTAGCAAATTATGAAGCTGGAGAGGCCATTAGAATTATAAATGATGCAGAACGTGAGAAATGGTAGGTTTCCTGTTCATTATTTTAACAAAAGCACATTATCCTAAAGATAACTTATTCTTACTCTGTAAAGAATGTATACATGATAAAAATCTGCATTATAGAAATATATCTGAATGCATTAACAATGACAAAAACACATTTTATTGAAACCATATGTTACCTTCTTTATTTTCAATGATTGAAATGCAACATTTGGCTTAACATTGACTCCTGTCAATTTTTCCTTTTTATCTTACAGATTAAAAAAATGTTAACAGCTAGGTAGCCATAGTTAGTTTTGCTTCTTGCTTATTTTAAACATGTTAATTTATTATTTCTAGAATGTAATTTAGATTTCATACTTTTAGAAAAGACAGAATTTTAGGAAAATAGAACTGAATCTATGGTCCTTATATGAAAGTAAAAATATACTATATCTTTGTTATGAAATTCCTTTAAAGCTAAGACAGTTTTTACTCAACAGCTAATTTGAGAAATACAATACAGTACTTCATAGATTTCCATGTAGTGATTGCTGTGTGGATTTTTTTATTCTTAATGAAGTAATTTTTGAGATAATTTTTGAAATATTTTTTTCTCTCTGAGGGAGATGGGCAGTTTAGAAATATGAAATATAAATACATTTTAGAATACTTGTTAAATACTTAAGTCTTTTTACTTAAAAAGTGGGGGAAATAATTCATAATTATCTTTATACAAAAGTCCCATTTGTATTATTGGAATTTGTTTCTAAATACACATTTAGAATGGTACCTTTATGGACATATATGTATTTGTCTATATACTATATGAATATCATTTAGATGATTTGGAGTTTATGTATATACCTCCCCCCAAACATTTTAAGTAGTATAACCCTGTCCTGGGAAATTCACTTCTAAAACCATGCTTATTGTTTTTGTAACATATATTCACTGCTGAAAAGGTGACAGATGCTATAATCTCTCACTATGCTAATTATTAGAAGCAGCTGATAAAGTCATAAATCTTCTTTTCCCCTGACAGAACTGATAGTTTTGATCATCTGTTTAGATATGAATTTGGGTGTGTGTACATGTATGCATGTAATCCTAGAGGGAAAATGTTTATGTTCGGGGCACTGCAACATGAAAATGAGCTGTACCTATTTACATTTGAGAAAACATTTTTGAGGATCAGAATGACAAACTGAAAATCGTATTTATGAGTAGCTGCAGCTGCTACTTCAGCCTGTGATGTGAGTTTTAAACAGAGCAACAAATAAAAAACAAAAAATAGCTTGCTAATTCACATCTATACTGAGTTTGTTGTTTGAAGGAATTTCACTAACAAAAAATAGATGTAAAAGTTATTGAGACATACGAATTAGGGCAGGGGTGTCAAACTGCCGGCCCGGGGGACAGATGCATCATGCTAAAATCGCACCCACCCCAGGTCCGGCAATGGGGAAAAAGTCATAATATGTGGCAACATGAGTTTGACACCCCTGTGTTAGGGTTTTGTGAGTGAATTGGCTCTAATCATTTAAAAAGGAAAAAAAGCTTGCAGATAACTTTAAATGAGAAAGAGTTGAGGGTTATACTTCAATCTTGTTCCTGACTTTGTGTCCCAAATCTGTTTTTTATTAAATACTCTTTCTATATTCAGACGAATGTTTCCTGCAATGAGAGTGAAAATTTCAGGCCTAGATCCTCATCAGCAGTATTACATTGCTATGGATATTGTCCCTGTAGACAACAAAAGATACAGGTAAGTAGCATTAATGTTTAATACATGGGATGAGGGAACTGCAAAATATATTGTTTATTTGGAAAATAACAAAATTGTGCTTAATTCCCTTCCAAATTCCTATGTTCTTTTTGCCCATGGACAACCCCAAGTTTGATTATTGTTTTTTGTTTTTGTGTTTGAGCATTATACATTTGTTTCACATATTGAATACCCTGTTATCAATTTTTTTTTTCTTATCCTGTAAGCAACAGTCCTTCAGCTCCTTACTTGCAAATAGATTCACTGTAATTAGTAAGACTGAAATGAAGTGGATTGTCCTTACGGTGCAAATCACTTTGCTTGCCCAAATAAGAACACTGTCCATGAATATGGAACTAGTCGGTGGCTAAAGTTACAACAACTGTAATTTGTCTGTTTTGCCATGGAAACAATGTCTTTACCTAGTCAAGAGACAAAGTTGATGTGGTATGCCTTACTGAGATCTTGACATTTGATTAGCAGGTCCACTAGTGACAGCACAGAAGCCTCTTCCAGCTAGTGAAATGCTGGAGAAGACTACAAAGCTAAAAGAAGAAATGTACTTGCTTTGCTTCAGCCATAAAGAGATGGTGGGATGGAGTTTGCTTCATAAAGCAGTTATGATAAAGCATCCCTTTAAAACTCATACCTGGTCTTTCGCTTAAAAAGAGAAGGATATGGAAGAAATACTCAACAATTTTAATACCCTAGATCTGCTTTGAATTATTTCAAGATGGGACATTATTGTATAAGTTTTACTGGAATGAATATATTTTCAAGATGGACGCTACATGGCCATACTAGAATTATGATTATTCAACTGGATATTGGTTGTCCTTCTCTCCTTGGTTATTTCTTTGTTAGGGTAGATGTGTAGCAGTTGATTTTCATGCCATGTACCAAAGATAGTTGTTCAATTATTCCTAAGCATGCTTGCTTCACGAAGCTAAACAAATGCCCTAAGATGGATAGATAGATTACATTATTTCTTAAATTAAAATGAAAGTTGAAGAGACATTGGTGAAAGACTTGAGAAATTTTGACAGAATGTAGAATAGAAGCCTATTTTAAAAATATTCCAAAAGAGAAATGGGACAAAGATTTTTTTTCCCCTCTACTATCATAGTATGTGCGCTAGTTAGGTAATGGAGCTTTTTGCTGGTAAACATAGGTCTATATTTGGGCCTCGAAGAAATAATGAGGCTGGCTTAGTAGTTCACTGCATCCAGTTAAGCAAAGGATTTTGCAGATAAATTCATTCATACCCGCTAGACCTGAATACTATCATTAAAGGAGTTTAATAGAGTTCTATTATTCTCCAATTTTGATGGATATTTTTCAGTTTAAACAGCCCAATGAACTGGATAAAATTCTGGAAAAAGTAATATACACCATGTGTGTCCTTGAATGGTTCAACCATATTCTCTTTTGTTTATAAAAGCTAATAGAAGGAAGCTAGCCTTGAATTTCATTATGTTGTGTAATTTTCAGATTTTTGTAAAATATGTTTAGGAGCATATAATGACATGCAATATACATTTTTCCCTTGGGAGTATTGTACAGTTTACTTAGATTCACTTGAATATGGGTTGATAGTTATTACGGGATTGAAATTATTTTGACTGTCTTAGTACATGCCCTTCAATTGGGAACTTGATAGGAGAGTGAATTTTTTGTGACCCCCCCTTGACCTTTTATCAGTTTTAAACAGCATGAAATCTAGATTCCTTCTGAAGATTGTCCCTTGCTTTTCACCTTGGTGTTAGCACAAACTGGATGATTCCTAGTCCTATCTCATAATCCAAAGATAATGTTGATTTTTTTGAAATACAGTTTGGTATGGATTGAATTGATTGAGCAAACAAAATGAAAGCATCTAGTTGCTCTTGGCTAATAAAAAGATAAGATACTTAGTCTGAGGATATCTCTAGATTTAATCATAGTTTGGATACTTCCCTTTCATTGGTAGCCAGGAGTCTTTTGTTCGGCTCGAAATATGCCTGTTAAGGTGTCTGACTTGGCACTGGTAAGACATAGTATAGTTACATCTGGATTAGATCACTTCCATACTTTTGAAGATTGGAAACTTCAGCCATCTTAAAATGCCGTAGTCAGACTGTAGACTTAGACCAGTTATAGAAAAAGTGTAAGAACTACAATTTATATGGCTGGTAATTTGTTTATGGGTACAATTCAGAATGTTTATTATAAATTCTTAGATAATATAAGATCAGTTTATTGAAGAATTGACTTGTTTGAGGTGAGATGCCCAAGCAGACTCCTTCTCTATCTCCTCCAGGTTTTATATGCATTTGGTGTAAATTGGAGTCTTTTTCAGTGGTTTGTACTACATTTGGAAGTCACCAATGAAGAAAACCTATCTTGGTTGATAGCTTTTTGCTAACATGCAAAAATAATTTTATTCAAGGCAATATATGATTTCATTCAAACAAATATGGGGTTTTTTGCTGCTCTATATTTAAACCTTTATTTCATTTAATAATAATTTATCAGGCTCTTGTCTTTATATGTTTATGTCATTGTACTGATTTTTAAATTGTTTTTTAATCAAGGAATATAACTGTTAACCATATTGGATACAGGATTAAATTATATAGAATTAATATTCCTTTCTGATTTTTAGTATGGAAAAGCCAGGCTAGATAGCAGGAGACTGTGAATTCTAGTTTCATGAAACCTATTTGTTGGGTGATTTTGGGCCGGTTATCAGTAGTCTTCAACTTACAACTGGTTGCTTAGTGACTGTTCAAAGTTACGACGAACCATAGTATGGAAAAGTTTCATTCAGCTATTTAATATGTGCTGTTATTTCTGTACAATTGTTTGCAATCACTGAATGGCTGTTAGTAATATTTGTTAAACATGTTAATGTAAGATTTCAATCTTGTAGATCCTTGCAAAGGTGGTATATATCTGCAAGTATTCCCACTAGAATTCCTAAATTTGTAGGAAGGGAAACATAATGAATGCTTTCAGAAAATTGCAAATTTAAGAAATTAGACATTTGTTTTAATAATATCTTTGCTATTTCTCTGAGGAAAAGATTGTGGTTTTATTTACTGGAAGTACTTTTAAAACCACTGTTGTTTGAAAATGTGTTAATGTATTATTTTTTTTTAAAAAAAAATCCAAGTTACGAAACATAACATCCTTATATTTATTCTCCTTTCTCCAATTCTGGTTTATCTTTTGGATTTATAAAAAGGCCCAATTCTGCATTTCATATGTTCTGAAACGTCATCCTAATTGATTCTAGTGCACAATATTGTGATAATACTTTAATAAATGACCCAGTCATTTGTTAAAACAGCTGAGAAATTTCAGTTATCATATAAGGGTCAAATAAATATAATTAAAGACAGATTAATAAAACATTTTTATGAATCTGAATTGTAGTTGATCACCTTCAGTTGCAGATCTTAAATAAGTTTTCTAAATAATCTTATTCAGTAGGATTTCTGTGCTTAAAATTGCTCTACTCACTATGAATGCAAATATATTTGCAGGTGTTATGCAAAAGACCATGTTTCTACAATAACAGTCTAATTTTTAATTTAAATTTTAAAATATTTATTTTTTTACTACTAGCTTTAGTGAAACTTAAATTTACAACTCATGCAGATCATTTCTCATCTGCATTTAATTCTGCACAGAAATAAGAATGTTAAATAGTGTATTATGAATAAACTTTCTGCTAAATGATTACCTAAATATAAGGAAAGAAATCTTCTAAATACAGATTTAATGTTTGGATACACCACCCAAAGCCCTTCTCTAAGCGAGTAGGCAGTTTAGAAATAGGAAATATAAATAAATTTACTTTTTATAGAGATGAGATAGAGATAGAGACATAGACTTTGCATCGATTGTCTTTGATTGTGAGTTGATGGTTCTGTTGTCTTGGCAGAAGGAGGGGGTGTTGATTTTGCTGATTTATTCTTCTTGTTCAGCCCTATCAACTCAGTGATTTAAAAAAAAACCATACAAATCATCCCCCTGAATTAGGTCAAAATCCATCTTAATCCAACATTTCATTTCTCAAAACTGGATACTTCTGTACACTTATAGGCATGAAACAGACATTCCACGGTCCTTTGTATCTGCTATCTGTAAGCTATTTGCCCCAACTTTCTCCAAAACTATTAAGCCTATGATAGCCTTACCTCCATGAATCCTCTTTTAAAGTCGTGCAGGCTATCATCATATCTTATTATGGTGAATTGGTGGTGAATTCCTAAGGGTGCAATCTGTTGTGAAATATAGGTATGTATCATTGGATTGTAAGGAGGAGGGACCATTGATAAAAGCTGTCTCTGTCCTCCCTTATCATTCACCAGGGAAAAGCACTGCTGGGTCAAAAGCCTTTCCCATTAACAAAAGACCCTTTCTTTTTGTGGGCTGCAGTTCTAACACTTTTACCTGGGTGTAATTCTTATAAAACACATGTAGTTTATTCCTGTGCTAAGGACATATTTTCACCTCTAAGATAACAAACCTAATTGATTTGTTTTTTCAAGCAAAGTTTTTGTTGATTCAAATTATAATATTTGAATTGTTTTAATTCAGTGAGGGATTTGGAACAATTTTTTCTATCTATAGTTCAATTTACTGATAGAAAAATACTGAATAATTTATTCAGTAATGAAACTGTTCTATTAAAATATGACCACTAAGCTTAAATCATATTATAACTGTATTTTTCTTTACGGTAAAGAAGTAATGCAGACCAGGAAAACAATCCCTCTTTTTTCTTCTGTAAATATGTTGCTGTTTCTGACTTTCTGGAACAGATTACACACACACACACACACACACACACACAGGTCTGCATGGCCCCAATTCTGCTGCGTTTAGGAAAGCCTTAAGACTGGACTCTTCTCGAAGACACTGGGCTTAGACAGTGCCTGAACACAATAGCACATAGCAGACTTTGAATCTGTCTTCCTTGGTGTGGTGGTTTTACTTCTGTGATGTTTAGTGTTCAGTGTTTTGATGTTTGTAACCCTCTTATAAGCCACCCAGAATCTCTTGGAAAGTAGGCAGCCTTAGAAAGTAAATAAATAATAATTATTTATTTACTATATTGCTTTCCATGCCAAAGCATCTTGAAGCAATTTACAGTAGGATCAGAATTAAATGCATAATGAACCCTGCTTAAAAACAATATAAAACAACATTAAGTAAAATCTAATGGGGGATTATAGAGTATACTTCTATTATAGCAAACTTGCGAAAGAATATTTTCATTGTGAATATCATAAATCTCTCCCATAGGTATGTTTATCATAGTTCCAAATGGATGGTAGCTGGCAATGCTGACTCACCTGTGCCTGCCCGTGTGTACATTCATCCGGATTCACCTGCCTCAGGAGAGACTTGGATGCGGCAAGTGATTAGCTTTGACAAACTGAAGCTTACAAACAATGAACTGGATGATCAGGGTCATGTGAGTTTTTTATATATATATTTGTTTTTCAGCAACATTAACATAAGACCAGCCACTCTTAAAAATAAATCAATAAAGCTTTGGATTTAACGTTAACAAAAATTGATTGATTTAGCAAAGCTTATGTCAGCTTTGTTAATAAATATTTTGCCACATCAGTGAATTAGTAATAGTTTGCTTCAGATGTTTCTTTCGGGCCTTTGGACAGAAACAAAATTGAGCATATGAAAAATATCAAAACTGAAAGTACAGAACAAACAGTATACTTTGCCTTTCTCTCTGTAGTTGTTGAATCTTTAAAAAAAATAGTGAAAAAACATAGACTATAAATCCTTAAAATAAGTGTTCTCAACATACAGGAACCATAGGTGCACTAAAGAAAATGTATCTCATGATTTGATAATTTTTGCAAAGCTCCCATGAGGTTTATGCTATACTCAAAAGGAGCAACATGAGAGCTGTATTCACTTTGATAATGATTTATTACCTACCTTATACAACAAGATCTTTTCACAGCTGAAGCTCATTACATCTGCAAAACTGGAAGGGAATTGTATAGTTTAACTATTGTATTTGAAAGCTCTAAATTGTTTAGTTATGATACTAGCTCATTTGATTTATATATATATATATATATATATATATATAATGGAAAAATATTTCCGTTATTTTCAAACAAGGAAAAACGGAATACACATAAGTGTCTTTAAAATGCTTAAAATACATCTCATGTTACATAACAATAATAATATACAAATAGCTTTAAGTTGAGTATTTTGATAATTTTCATAAATTCAGAAATAGGTGGCTACTTGGACTTAGAAAAATAGACTGCATTTTGGAGATACATAAGGGCCTTTTTAAGAATACAGGTTCTCTCTTTGTGGAAGTAGGGTTTTGTGTGTTATCCTAAATCTACTTTAGCTTGCAATTCTAAGTGAAATATGGTTTAGAGTGAATATTACATTGAATATTTTAAATTGTGTTTAAATTTTCTAGTTTTGCATAATAATCTGGAAAATCTTTTACGTAATTGTGGAAAATCTATGAAACTTTGATAATCATTATGTTCATACGGTATTATGATTGTGTCTTGTTTTTCCTCCTTTTATTATTATTTATTACCTGTGTCTTTATGTCAGTGTTAGGCAAGCTTGAGTGCAGCTGAAAATTGGCCCTATTAACTTAATTCTTTTGTAAATGATCTTCTAGATGGCAATGCAACTTTGTAAGACAGTTAAAGTTAAATCATTTTTAAGATAGTTTATTCCTAGATGAAGGAGAGTAGTCCTGTGAGATCATCAAAGGAATCAAGAGACTCAAATAAAACAGAAATAGAAATTCCAATCATTTTGGAAGGACTATTGGATTTCCGCATCTCATTTGAACAGGAGTGGAGAGAGAGGCCTCAGATGTCAATGGTATTTTTTAGAAGAAAGCTGTAGTCTTATCAAATACTACTTTTACTGTAGTCAGTTTAAATTATTCAGAAGCTGGTATTCACACCTCTGTGAGATGGATAACAACACTTCATGAAAGGTATAAAAAGCAAATTTTCTATATCTTTTAAATCTTCTATTTAGAAGATTTACTTCAATCATTTCTGAATTAAAACTGTATAAACGTAGCTATTTATTATTCATGTTGTAGTTTTAAAGTTAAGGAAGTGCTGTACATTAATGAATACTTCAGTTTGGAAGAAAGTCAAGTATCTCTTCTGGATCAATTGAAAAAATATACACTCAAATGATTCAAAACTAACAAATTGAAAATTTTAGTCAAACGTTTATATTTTAAAAAAAAAGATTTGAAACAATTTATTGTTACCCAGTCAGAATTATAAAATGGAGAAAGATCATTCAAAAGTATATTGCTTTGATTATTTAGCCACCAAGTTTGAATAAGAAAATATTTCAAAATGGTGGAATTATTACACATTGAATAAATCATGTGTCTTATATAAATTGATACAATATTGATACAATATTTTTATAATAATGCTGTTGTAAGCTTGCAGATATATTAAATGTTATATAATTTTCCTGGAGCATTTAAATATATTATTTAAATAATAGAATATTTTATACCTTGTTATACAGTAAGTGTATATGGATTTAGTGCCAAAATACTTCAAATAAAAAATGTTCAGATTTGTCAGGGAAACAAGATTGTTTGATAAATACATTCTTACCACTTATACCTTACCATTTATACTTTCAATGTCTGTAATCATGCTTTGGACATTTAAGTATATTGATACTGAAAGCTTCTGACAGTTTTTAATACATAAATAATTCTCAATTTTAAAATATAAATTTTGCCTCTGCCAAACCATAGGAATTTAAAAATAATTCAGATTAAATTGCTTATTTAAATATTTATATTTATACTAGCTGTACCCGGCCACGCGTTGCTGTGGCTCAGTCTGGTTAAATGGAAAAGAAAGAAAAGAGAAAGCGCACGTTTGTGTCACAGGTGTGATATCTATATAATAGTAGGTATATAAAAACGCGCGCATATTCGAATGCAACTTTGTGTCAAAATTTCAAAGGTATATAAAAACACGCGCGTATTCAAATGCAACCTTGTGTCAACATTTCAAAGCAATCGGTGAAGAACTTTCAGAGATTTAAGATTTTGAACAAACGAACATTTACATTTTTATTTGTATAGATTTACCACTTACATCGATTTCATCTTGATAAAACTTTAATACTTTCAAGAGGTATTTCCTAGTATTGGGATTTAGGATATTTTGCAATGTCTTGCATAGATATTTTTTCAGAGATCAAATCATTTATCTCTTTACTGTATATTTGGAATTCCTGTTGATTAAGTTAATAAAGTAATAATACTTACAAAGCAATCTAATCCTTTCAAATATAATAGCACCTTGGGATAGGTTTAGAAAATATGGCATAATACCACATTTTAAAATTCCTGTATACTCCTACATTATTCCATTTCTTTTATTGGAGTAAAATGCCAGTAGAACAGAATTTTAAACTGAATTTATTTCACATTCATATAGACTGAAAATTATTTGTAATATCAACCGTATTTCCTAAAATGTTCTCCAAATGGCACGTCTAAAGTTTTTTCCCCTCATATAATTTTATAATTTCCATAAAACAAAAACCTGAACCATTCTTAATATAGTGCATATTCATAGTTGAACTAATGAAGTTAAAAGGGTACAGATTAGAGTAAATATTCTTATTCTCATTTTACTAAGCCGAAGAATAATGTTGTTGTCTCTTTGTATTTATAGTACTTACTGAAACATTATTTTCTTCGCTCAAATACAGTATAAAAAATTAAATTAAATTCAAGTTTGCCTTATCTCCTGCTGTAATTTTTTTATTAATTATCGTAAGATTTATTATATTCTTCAACCAACATAAAACAAACTATTTTACTGGTATTAAAAATCTAGCTGTTTATTCACTGTAATGTAAACAATTAACATGCTTACTAGTAAAATGGTGTTACTTGTTCTTGAAATACTTTTCTGCATTCTGTTTCTTTAATAGTTCCCAAATTTTAACTGTATGGTTATGACAATATAATTGAAAGCATAAAAGAAGCACTGATTTGAAAAAAGATGAAAATACCAACATACTAGTATATATCTTCTTCTTCTTCTTGTGCCATATCCGTTATCGGACATTGGCGATCATGTTGGCGATCCTGTTTTTATCAGCAGCCGCCCGAAAAAGTGCTTCTTCACTAGCAGTTATGATCAGTACTATAATGCTCTGGCAATCTCAGGGTTTCCCCTTCACCATAACCCACATTTTAAGCAGACTTACCTTTGCTTTTCAGAAAAATAACCAGCTGTTCCTGCTGGATCTCTATAAATGTTACTGTTTCCCACTTTCATACATTTTAGGGGAGATATTTTCATGTGACCAATTATGTCTTGATGCATCTTTGACAAATTCCTGGCAGAAGCTTGGACAATTCATAACATTGCCTCTTCATACAAATTAGTATTTCAGAAGACAAGATATTAACTGTAGCCAGGAGCGCATTTTGTTCTCCAAGTAAACTAGAGTGTTGGCAAATTAAGGGCTGATTTATTCTGATGACCACTAGTGAGGAAAGACTCTGATAAGTTTTCAGTGATAAGTTTTCAGTCCAACACATAATTAGGCAACTTGATGGCCTCAGGTTGAAAACATTTGAAAACAAATGTTAATTTTCAATGGCATGCATTGTCTTAAAATGTATGTATGCATGTACTGTTTCAATGGATCTAAATATGAAATAATTACTAGTATTGATTGTGCAGATTTGCATATTTAGAAATTGCAGAGCAAGGATAAAATTATGTCTAGGATAAAAAGATTAAAGTAGAATGCTATTAGACGACCAAAATGTCCTCTAATGTAATATTCTATTTCCCATAATCCCCAATTGAGATGTCTACCTCTAGAAAATGTGTTTGGCCTACACTGTTTTGGCCACAGTAGAGATGTATAAATGAATGTTTTATATTTAATCATTTATAGCTGAATACGTTTTATAGAAACCTAAAATAATATTTATGATCCAAATTTAGCTGTAGTCCTGATTTAGTTCCTTGGAGTGAATCCAACTGAACTTCAGAGTGCATAGTCCTGAATAATACTTTTGAATAAAACACTTTTTTTTACAGTGAGGGTGAATGTCTTCTAACAAACCAGTCATGGCAGTGAAAATTAGAAGCAGGGACACAACTACAGGTTGCAAGTATAGTTTTCAAAAATCTCTTGAAAGCTATAAAATTTCACTCCAAACATACCAACATACTGATTATTTTATTTTTGCAGAAAGGCTAGAAATTCCAGCAATTCGTTTATTATTATCTATACAGACTCACTGTTGTGAAATTCTAAATCCATGTGGGAGGATAGATATAGCATAATGATATGGCCTTTGTTGTCACACATATGTTGCTTAAATCTAGTTTCTGGTTATTGCTGGATGTTTTACAAATACTTAAGTGCTGCTTGCTTGAAAAAGATTTGGTGTGGTTTGGGATCTTTTATCAATCTATTTTCTTATCTTGCTTTGCATTATTTAGATCACTAAAAATAGTATACATTTGTGTTTCATCTGTAGCACTTCTAAGCATAACCAAACACAATAAAAGAGTTTCAAGAATCTGCAAACAGGGGAAAGGGAAAGGAGCAAGTTTGAAATATAATTAGTATTCAAGCTACAACATAATATTAAAAATCGAAAAGTACTCTTAGGCTTTTCATGGTGAACTTTAAAAAATATTATTTCACAGTCGCAATTTTTTTTTTATCTCAGTCACATTCAGGAATACACATTCAAGAAAATATATTGAATCGAAATGAGAGATACTTAGTTCTAATCCTGAATATTATTCTAATCCTGAGTGACTTTGTGGAATTGTAACAGACCGTTTACTGGTATGCCCGGTACGTTTTAGCATAAGAAAGAAACATACTAATTCAGTTCATTAATTTCATCCAGAAGGCTTTGACATGAAAGTTAAGTTCAAAGTCTAAGCCCTATTAATTTTGTTGAAGCTTGTATCCAAGGAACTGCCTTCATGAAAATGAAGGGAGAAGTTCCACAGTAACTTTTTTTTTTTAGTTTCTTCTTGGAAATCATAATCCACAATGCATTGGTCTCTCATTCTCATTAAAGGGAAGATTATATCTTTATTTCTAATTTCTCCAACCAGTCCTTGAATTCTCTTGTACTGTGAAGAAATCATTCATCAACGTTGCATTATCTGAAGACCCTGGGTCATTAACATTGTTTTGTTAAGTCAAAATCTTTGGCCAGTTATTTCTGTAAGACAACTAGTAGTGATAGACTTTTTTTTTTAAGCCGAAGTCTATTGTCAAATGAGTAACAACAAAAAAATAATCCCTCATTGTGCAAAAGAGTCTCTAGATGGAAAAATAAATAAATAACTTTCCATATGGATAGTGCCAAAAGCATTCACACTCACTCATTCACTCTACTCTTTCTCACACACAGAGAAGTATATTAACATTTTCAGAATTATGGAGTGATTTCTTCTTCAGTGTGTTTTTACCAAAGCAGTACAAAGTGTCCAAAATATCTAGAATACTTTTGAAATGTTTGCTTCAGCAGAATGATTGTTGATATCTTGTTCTGATAAAAATACAGATGTTGGGGAAAGTACTTGGAGGAAACTTATCTAAGCATGTTTGGTGTGCATCTGATAAAACTGTCAAAAATCAGAGTTCAGTGTAATGGAAGTTTACGTATGTGGAATTTTGCTTATCCAAAAGACTGTCACTTTCTCAAGTGTGGAATGATTTCACTTAAAAGTGTCCTAATGATAGCCAAGATTTTTTTTTTCAAATATAAAATCCTTCCATTTTTGGGCACAGTAAGATTTTATGGTATTTGGCATTCAATCGGGATAAAATGGGAACCAGGGAATGATGACATGCAATGCTGAATTTAATATTTTGTGGGCAATAATGAAACAGGAAATTAAAAATTGTATTCATTTTAAATCGATAAGACTATTGGCTGATAGACATGAAACTTCAAAATAAAACAAAACAACTTCCAAAAGTAACATATTTTTGATCTGAAGCAAATTCAGATGCATCCTAAAACTGATGTAATATTTTTTCCAGAAATCTTTGAAAACTATGGTTGATAAGATATTATGAAAACATTCCCATGTTCGTTCTAGAGGCATCACATGAACAGTTTTGAACTTGGGAAGGAGTAAAAAGAAATGACATTTCAGAGATGTAGACATCGCACAGTCTGATGGACAGTGTGTTTACAACTCCTTTTCAGAGATATTTTTCTTCTGAGGGAGATAGGTGGTTAGAAAAATCAACAAACAAATAAATAGCAATTGAGAATCTGTATAGATTAAGTGAAAATATTTCTAGTCCCCTTGCATGCCTGTTTTATTTTCAGTTTATAACTAGGTCATTGAGCTTTTAGTTTTGCTACTCTAATTCCATTTACTTTTGTTTTGCCCAACCTCAGAGTTCACATTGTTAACCACTGTATTAACGATGAATCCACATAACAATATGTAGCTTTATGAACAGTGGCTATTCTAATTTTTTTACAACAGTTTTGCCAACTCAAGAATCTTTAGGTATTTTGCACCTGAACAATTCTTAAACATGGATTGGGTATTACGAATGCTGAGATTGAACACTTCTATGTTATTAGATGGGGATATTGCTGCATTGTGAAGGAAACATTAATATAGAAAGGCCAGCTCAGGGCTTTAGGATTCGTTTAAAAAACTTGCTACCTGAATGAATCCATTGAGATGCTATGAATGATCTAGGAGACAGAATGAACAAGTAGGAATAGGGGAAGAATAATGAGTATACAAAGATAAATCCTATTTGAATACTGGCATGGAAGACTGGCATAGTCAACACAGTTGCAGGGTGGGTAGGAATTAGTTTCATGAGTAGTCATGATTAGATTGTTTGAAACATTAGTCAGAAGTATTTGTATGCATAATTATTATTTGAAATTAGGATCTTCTTTGCAGGATTGCCTGCATTCTTTGGCAAGCTTCTCATAGCATCAATTGAGCATCCTTCTATTTTGGTTTGTATAGGTAAACACTCCATCTTTTGGAGTTGTGTGAATATTATATCCAGGGCTTTTTTTTCCTCATAGAACGCCCAGAACGGAGTTTCGGCACCTTTTTTGGATGGAACCTTATAGGGTAGGCAAGGCGGGTTGTATGACGTTTGTGAGTTTCGGCACCTTTTTTTTTTTTTTTTTTAACAAAAAAGCACTATTTGTATTATGTTTTGGACTGGTGACTACATACTCTAAGAACATGATTTAAGTTCTGGTCTAAATGGATTTGAAAGATACAATGAGTATTCCATTAGTGTATAATGTAGCAGTGACATATCTTTGATTCTGATTAAATTAAAGTCTTAAGATTTCCTTTGCTGTGGTGTAAGTTATGCTATCCTAATGCAAAGATTTTCAGAATGACAGTTTACTATCATTCTTATAAAGTAATAAGTTTTTTTAAAAAAAAATTGTATTTATACTGTGTAATAAATAAAAGATAAAATTACTCCTTGTAATGGGTATATGCAGTGGATGATGAATACATGATTTCTTCATGATTCAGCAAACAGAAAGTTCAAGAGTATTTCTGAAAATCTTTAGTCTAATCTGAACAGACTCAGCTTCAGGCTAACAATCCATTTTTAAAATCTTTGATTATTGCTTCTGATAGCTTAAAAATTATCATCCAAAGCCATTCTATTGAACTAAAGCAGGGAAGTTTTGAGATTCAACACAGTATATTTGCTTTGGCCAGAATAAAGCAAGACGGGCAATTCATATTATTATATTTAAAATATTTATATAGAAGAAATGGGAAGAAAATTAGAACACTTTTCTTTCTTTGTTTCTCTTTTTCAATATAGATAATTCTTCATTCTATGCACAAATACCAGCCACGGGTCCATGTCATTCGAAAAGACTGTGGGGATGATCTCTCCCCAGTCAAACCCATTCCTTCTGGTGATGGCGTGAAGGCATTCACTTTTCCTGAAACTGTTTTCACTACTGTCACAGCATACCAGAATCAGCAGGTAACTTTTGTTTTATTTTGTTTTAATGCTGATAGACATTCATTAAAGTCTAGACAAACAAAAGAAATACTGGTAAACAGCAAAAAAAACTATACTATAGCTTTACAATAAAACCAGTACTGATCTACATAATATTGAATTCCTAGTCTAATCTGTTTGGAAAGGCTGATAGAAAGAGAAGATTGAAAACTATATGGAATAAACACAACACTGCCTCCTTCAAGGCTGCTGGTACCTGTCCATTTCCCCCCAAAATCATTAATCACTTCTTGAATCAACTCTTTACCCCTCTCCTGACTACCCAGAGGAAATAGATGGGAAACATATCCAACCTGCTAGTGGTAGTAAGTAGAAGTTCTTATCCACTTCCTCAGACTCCACAAACTCAAATACATCACAGATGACACCATAGCACACTCAAAGCACAAATAAGTGGTTATACTGGCAAAATGCCTAATCAACATCTTGTACATTCTTTCCCAGCCAGGTGTGAGCCACCATGTACAAAGCTATTGGATAATATCTGCCGGTGCTATAAGAATAGGGAAATGCAAATGCTTTGTTGCCCTTTCCACAACCCCTTTAACCTGGATATGGCTAGGTTTGATTTACACAATCGAACAATGTGCTTTTGAACATATTAGATTTAATTATTTAAAATAACTGGCTGAAATGTCAAAAGGCTGGATTTAATTCTCTTCGTTGACAAATGTACATGCCAAGGGTATTATACACCTACCAATGTATCTCTGCAGGATAGTAGTAAAGCTATTGGGTAGAAAAATCAATTCAATCAAAATGAGATTTGCTACTGTTTTAGATTTTTCCCCCATAATTTTTACAGGAATTAAATTTTCATTGAACTATGTCCAATTAGTTTCATCGAACAAATAATAACTTGATATATTTAACATACAGTGAGTTTTTGGTATGTATTTATAGAATATGCTTTCATTATTATTTAATAGTGGTAATTCAATTTTTATGTAGATTTTCTGTGTGTTATATTAAAAATTAGTGAATATTATATTATTGGTTCTAAAGCCTTACATTTTATAGGTCTACACATTTTCTACGTATTATCTTTACAGATCACCAGACTCAAGATTGATAGAAATCCTTTTGCAAAAGGATTTAGAGATTCAGGGCGCAACAGGTAAATGTTTTGACATTTATTGTAAAACTACAAGTTATTTAGGAAGATGAGTAAGTATTTGGTGCAAAAGTAGCATATCTAAGTTGTGTGTCACATTTGAGAATTAAAATTTGGTATAGATTCATAAAGTTGGAAGGAGCCATTTAGGCCAATTCCTTGCTCGGTATATAAATCAGATTAAAGCATCTTGTGTCTGCTTGAAACCAAGCAATGAAATGAAGCCTGTCTGTTTCACTAGTTGTTCCATTTTGGAATTGTTCTTGTTGATAAGTTTTTTTCCCAATATTCCTTTTGAATCTGTCTTCCTGTCACTTGTGTCCTGTATTTTGGAACAATAGAAAACAATCCTTGATTGTCTCCTATTTGATAGCCTTTCAGATATTTGAAGAGTAGTCTTATATCCCCACTCAATTTACTTAATATTTAATATGTAAATCTTCAGCTATAGAGCTTTGTTTCTACTTTCTAGGTCATATTTATTGCCCGTTTCCAAACCTATTTTGCTTTCTTTGAAACTCCTGCAATTCTTCTTTTGGGATGCTTAGCAAAACCATTTAGTGAAAAAAATATTTATCTTTTTTTCTTTGCTCACATTATTTACAGCCTCAGACATTGTTTCTAAAAATCAGCATTTTGTGTGTGAAAAGTATACTGTGTATGACTGGCAACCTTATGAAGTAAAATAGACTTTATTGAAAATAGAGTTCTTTGGACAGACTTTAGAAAAGAATGTTATAAAAATCTTTACTCCAGAAGGTAAAACATATATTTTCTCCCTTAGAAAAAAATATGATAGGTTATAGTTAATAAAACTGGCCATTTGGAAGTATAAATTATGATGGTGATAACAAGTAGGACATTCCTGAAAAGCATCTTGTATAAATTATCACATTGGTTTCACTTCCTCAGGAGATGGGCTTTTATCTGTACTTTAGCAAAAAATAAAAACTCTCCTATTACCACAGGGATAAAAAAAATTAAGGCTATTTTTGAAATTCACATATCATACTATTTCATAATTCTTTCCTACAGTGTTTTTCGGATCAGTCTGGCACCACTGTCTTAGAAAAGCAATGTCATGGGAGAATACTGGTTGTTTCAAATTGCTAAGCTAAATTGCAATTCTGGTTTGATTGTGTCTCCAAAGAAAGTGAATTCCATAAGTTAATTATGTATTCTACAAAAGAAGTGCTTTGTCTTTTCTCTCCAGACTCTATTGCCAATCAATTTAATTGGTTGACTTCAAGTTCTAGTGGTATGAGACAAACTAAAAAAATGTATCTTTCTGCGTATCACTTATCATTTTGGAAACTGCTACCCCATTTTTTTCTAAATTAAAAGGATCTAGCTATTTTAGTATTTTCTCAGGGATAATTTTGGTTGCAATTGTCTATACCTTTCCCACATGTGATTTTTTTTTTTTTAGCTCTATGAGATGAACAGAGTAAGGAAATCATAATTATATGTAGGCTTAAGTGTTCTGTCTTTGGTAGGAACATGTAATTTAAGAGAAAATATATCTGTATCTCAGGAATATGCTGATAATTGTTATCATGCAAGCCCATCCCAAATTAGAATTCCTGACCCACTTACCTGTATAACTGTGCCACTCTATTGAGTTGCATACATTTAAGCAGTAAATTTTTTTAAGCAAACCAACATTCTGGCAATTGCAGAAATAGTTCACACTGAAAATTAGTTCACACATTGGGAGACAATGTATTTTTAGTTTTTAAAATATTTGATTTAGTAGCAGCCAGAAAGAGAAAAACCAACATCCTTTATCTTTGGCATTTTTTATGAGAACAAGGAAGTTCATCGGAAATGATTTTGAGGTCCA
>NW_015387111.1:0-9167 GCF_001527695.2 Protobothrops mucrosquamatus
CGGACCTGGATATCTCCGAGACCGCCTTCTGCCTCAGATTACCTCCCATCGGCCGGTACGCTCCCACAGAGTGGGTCTCCTCAGGGTGCCGTCAGCCAGACAGTGCCGGCTGGTGACCCCCAGGGGGAGGGCCTTCTCGGTGGGAGCTCCCACCCTATGGAACGAACTACCCCCAGAGATCAGGGTGATCCCTGATCTCCCTTCCTTCCGCCGCGCCCTCAAGACATGGCTATTTAAGCTAGCAGGACTGGCCTAAGGGGTAATTTTTAGTTGGGTTTTAAAATAATTTTTAAAATAACAAAGGCCAAATTAATATTTCTTTTTAATTATGTTTTTAATGGTAGTATTTTTGTATTTTTGTATTTGTTTTTATTAGGCTGTTAGCCGCCCTGAGTCCGCAAGGAGAAGGGCGGGGTAAAAATATAATTAAATAAATAAATAAATAAATAAATTAAGTTTGATGGCCTGAGTTTGACTCGAAGGCCACTACTGCAGCAAATCCTTTTAAAGGTATTGTGTGAAATGATCGATAGAGCGGACCCGGTGTCCAGCTCCATTGATAAGGAAACCCCTTGTAACTGTACATCAATGCGAAGTTTCTTTTTAAGGGGCTTGTGTGTCCCTGTTCGCAAAATGCTTCTATGCAACACGCAGAAACCCACCCTGTGTTGGCTGGGGACCATGGTACCTTTCCAAAGGAATTCTTCCCGAGGTTGCACCTGCTGGTGACCCAAACAAATGGTGGCAATGTGGCCTTGCTTACCACATGCCCGGCAAATGGTGGAGCAGAATCGGCAGTCTGTGCGCTTGTGGCATCCTCCGCAACCGAGACACTGAAGGGCTGCTAGGGCCTTGTCTGATTTCTTTCGCGGTCGTCGTACCACCGGCTGGTGAAATCTATCCACCTCCTCTTCAGGATCCAGGTCTTGCACTTCCTGAGCGACCTCTTGATGGATGGTCGCGATGGCTGGAGCGTTTCTGGCAAGCCGCAAGGCCTTCACAGCGCCGCCTGCTGCTTCTTCAGCTGCAACTTCATGTAAGACATCTTGGAAGGTGACTTCAGCTTTAGCAAAGTTTTTTGTTGCAGCTCTCTGCTTCTAAGGCCCCAGATGAAACTGTCCCGTAAGCGTTCTTCCAGGACCTTGAATTCACAAGGCCTAGCAGCTTGTCTCAAGGCAGCGATGAACTCTGCAGCAGACTCACCTGGCTTTTGGTCCCTCTGCTCAAAAGCATGCCTCCATGCAATTACAGATAATTTGGGATGGAAGTGATCCTTCAGCATATTTTTTAAGTCCGTGTAGGTGACAGACTCCAGTGGTGCAGGGGCTACCAGGTTTTCGGCCACGTTGAAAGTGTCCTGACCGCAGATGCACAGCAGGGTTGATGCTTTCAGGCCGTCTTCCCTAACCTGGTTAACCCTTAGGTAATTTTCTACCTGGGCCACATAGGAGTTCTAGCGCTCCGGGTGAGAGACATCGAACTCCGACAGACGTCCTATCTTCGACATCTTTTGCTTGGAATGCCTCGCTGCAAGACTTCGTTGAGGGGAAGAGCCCGTTTGCCAAGCTCACCTCCAGCGATGCTGTACTGACAGGTGAGTGCAGAGCTGGACGCCGATTCCCAGGCTTCAGGTGCTTCAGATGAGGCTTATCCTCTTCTTATTGCCTTTTCCTTGCAGCATCCCACCTTCGTCGCCACTTTTATGTTTGAGGTTCGAGGCATCGAAGCACGAGACATTGTTGTAACCAAACTTCTTTTATTGCTCCTTAACTTCACTCAACTCTGCAAACAGGCATGCAGGCCTTTTATAGTTTCCCAACCCCCAGGCAGTCCAGCCAATAGGGAAAACCCTTTCTTTGCACCATGTGCATGCGCAGAAGTCCGGCGCCAGCAAGTCTGGTCCCAGGCAGCTTTTGGGGTGCCTGGGACCGTTTGCAACATTTCTGGGCCTGCTGGGTTGCCTCATCAGGCCCAGGACACAACACTATCTATCATCTATCTATCATCACTTTTTTAAAACCACCATCTCCCTCACAGGGGGACTCTGGGCAACATACAATAAGATGAAGAAATAATGTAGACTGAAAACAGTGACTGTGAGAGGTACCTAGTGGATGATTACTTAAATATGAGCCAGGAGTGTGCAGTATCAGCCAAAAAGCTAATACAATCCTTGGTGGTTTTGGAAGAAATAACCGTGTTTCATCGTGGTTTATCCAAGCTGGGAATAAACATGACAACTGCTTTGGGAAGAAGGTTGTAGTTTATTGAAGAGGGGAGCCAGACAGAAAGATGACTCTGGCAGAAAAAGAGGAGAGAAAAAGGGCTGAGCACATGTGGGGAGTAGGTTTTTATATCCTCTGGAGCCTTTTGTTTGGAAGTTATTTCCTGTTCCTGTTTGAGGCTTTGTATTTCCTGTGTCATGTATTTTGACCTGTGTCCCTTTGTCATCTGTGAGTTAATCCTATTATGTCCCAAAGGTCATATCCTGCTTCCCTGGTGCTGGGACTAAGGACTCTTAGAGTTTGGGTGGAGTATGCAGATTTTAGGTATCTTTGTCTTCTTGATATCCTAGCTGGGGCTTTTCTGATGGTTTACATCTGCATTTGTACAGAGCTGGCTTCTGCTTGGGACAGAGAGACTTGGGGGCAGGGTTGGTTTCTGCTTTTAAAATCCTTTTGAGGAAATATATTTTTCTGCCCTTTTAATATTTCCTTCTCTGGGGGGCTGACTTCCCACAGTTGTATAAACAGAGGCATAGAATCAAAATCATGTGAGGTATTAGTACTGCTTTATAAATCCTTAGTAAGACCACACCTGGAATACTGCATCCAGTTTTGGTCATCACATTACAAAAAAGATGTTGAGACTCTGGAAAAAATACAGAGAAGAGCAACTAAGATGATTAAAGGCCTGGAGACTAAACCATATGAAGAATGGTTGCAAGAATTGGATATGGCTAGACCAGAGAAAAGAAGGACTAGGGCTGACATGATAGCAGCATTCCAATATTTCAGGGGCTGCCACAAAGAAGAGGGGGTCAATTTATTTTCCAAAGCATTAGAAGGCAAGACAAGAAATTAATCAGGAGAGAAGCAACCTGGAATCAAGGAGAAACTTCCTAACAGTGGGGACAATTAACCAGTGGAACAGTTTGTCCTCAGAGGTTGTGGGTGCTTCATCACTAGAGGTTTTTAAGAAAAGACTGGGCAGCCACCTGTCTGAAATGGTGTAGGGTCTCCTGCTTGAGCATGGGGCTGGACTGGAAGACCTCCAAGGTCCCTTCCAGCTCGATTCTGATTCTGAAGCCAGATATTGTTTTGGAACCTGACTGTTGGAGGAATATAACTTTAGGCACAATGCATTACTAAGTAGCTTGACTGTATAGTTTCTAAAGATAGATATCAGCGGTATTAACTCCTGAATGGCTATTTAACACAAATGATGGTAGTATCAGAGTAAGTTCATTGCTGAGCAGAAATCAGTTGGCAGAACAAAGGTTTGTGTGGGTAGGAGGAAGGATTGGCAAGCAAAACAAAAAAAAGCAGAAGGCTAAGGCAAAGCAGAACTGCAAACAGAATGAAGTTCAGCTTGAATATAACTGTTACCCTTTCTTCTTTAATATTATCTAGCAAAGTCAAAAACTGTCAGTGTGGAAATTTGCTAGGAAATTTGAGGCAAAGATTGTTTGTGTACCCTCCCAGCCTCCAGTTCCATAATTCCACTGAATGCCTACCTAGACCATAATATAATGTGTAACAAGAAACTGAGATCAACTATGACTGGAAAAAAAATGACTCCAAAAGCCTGTTAACTTGTTTTACCTTTCATATAAATATAGCTAGTTAGCGGAATTTCAGTAATGGGATCGACTTCATTGACAAGCTTAGATATCTTCCCACGGGTTTTCCTTGTGATGTAACTGTTGATGTGCTGCTCAGTTTCTGCAGTGTTCTTAAAATTTTCCCAAAAGATGTCTCCTCCATAGAAGTTTTTGAGGCCGTTTAAGAATAGTTGTTCAGGATATAGCTGGTTTTGCACAAAGAGACATTTCCCGATTTCCATCTGGTGTCCAGCTCCTCCATTATTTAACATGTGTGTGAGTTTTCGGAAGCCTTCATGTATCATCCTCTCCTGGATCTCTGATGGCCTAAAATCAAGTCCTTTCAAAATCTGATCTGAAGTGTTATTCTTTGCACCCAAGGCCATCATTGCAAAGGCAGAGGAGATGCCTAAGGGAGAGAAGGCAACATTGCCCTTGCTTGTGCCACCTTGCTGGCTTTCCCTGGAAGAGACCTTCCTGAAGATCTTGAAGGCAAAGTCAGAATTGCTGTCGACTAGTACCTGGATTGGTATCTGGGCACCTCTTGGGTGAGACTCATACTGGTAATTGTCACAATTATTCTTGTTAGGATGGCTAGAAATTTGTGGGTAAGGATTGTCAGCGGGGGTTCCAGCAATAAAAAACAACAAGAGAAAGATGGTTTTCATTTTCCTCCTCTAAGAAAAAGAAAAAAAGAAAAAAAATGCATTTGTTCATTTAGCACATTATTTTGATTTGATTCATTTAAGAGACAACTCAATTAAATTCTGGTATGTTATAGGTACGTTGTTCGTCCATCGATTTCGACGAAGACCTTGACATCTTATGGATTATGGGCTATCAGCGGTGTGTCCGTAGATGGCTGATGAGACCGATGTTAGCACGGAATGTTCTGCCACATACTGAACAGAGAAATGTGGACACTATTGCTTCAGCATTTGCAGCTCTGGCTCTGGTATACATCAATGTCACATACAGTACAATATCTCCAGTTCTTAGCTACAATGTTATACTAGTTCCCACCAGTGGATGCCACTATTTCTCAACATAAACCTCTATTTCTCAACTGAAAATATCAATTGAATGTAATGATACAGTTAAACTGGCAATATTTACCCTAGTCTCATTCATTAAAGTTCCTCACTGATTAATGGGAAATAACTATTACTATATTATATAGCCAATTTTATTAATTTCTACCTCTTTACCACTTTCAGCATCTTTCTCAAGATAAATGGTCTAGATAAGCATTTACTGTATAGCACAATCATCCCTGATAGGTATGGAACTTAGGTGCAGTTCTAACTGTCAGGAAAATTCTCCTTAGTTCTAGGCTGGCTCTCTCCTTGCCACATGTTCCTTATGTCAGGGCTTTTCAACCTTTTCGCCCATTGTACCACTTTTAGGATATGGCAATATCTGAGTATTACCAGTTGCCTAGAAAGGTATCAAAAACTTGATGACCCCCCCCCAAAAAGGAAAAAAGTGATAAAGTACAGGTAGTCCTCGACTTACAACAGTTTGCTTAGTGACTGTTCGAAGTTACAATGGCACTGAAAAAAGTGCCCCCCAAGCCACAGCCGAGCAAGACACCTGCCTGCCCACCCGGCGGCGCTCTTCCTTCTGTCCAAGGTTTTCATTGTTGTGAGCATTTCTGTTGAGGATTGGTAGCAGGGGTGGGGTGGAGGGGTGTTTGGATTTTATTTCTCCCGTCAGCTGGGTGATTGCAGCAGGGTTTGGTCACTTCACATGACCCTGAGACACTGACCGTCATAAATAGGAATCAGTTGCCAAGCATCTGAACATAAATCACAAGACCCTGGAGATGCTGCAACGTTCCAGTTGATCGGCACTTCTTCTGCATACCCCATCCAAACTCTAAGAGTCCTTAGTCCCAGCACCAGGGAAGCAGGATATGACCTTTGGGACATAATAGGATTAACTCACAGATGACAAAGGGACACAGGTCAAAATACATGACACAGGAAATACAAAGCCTCAAACAGGAACAGGAAATAACTTCCAAACAAAAGGTTCCAGAGGATATAAAAACCTACTCCCCACATGTGCTCAGCCCTTTTTTTCTCCTCTTTTTCTGCCAGAGTCATCTTTCTGTCTGGCTCCCCTCTTCAATAAACTACAACCTTCTTCCCAAAGCAGTTGTCATGTTTATTCCCAGCTTGGATAAACCACGATGAAACACGGTTATTTCTTCCAAAACAACCAAGGATTGTATTAGCTTTTTGGCTGATACCACACACTCCTGGCTCATATTTAAGTAATCATCCACTAGGTCCCTCTCACAGTCACTGTTTTCAGTCTACATTATTTCTTCATCTTATTGTATGTTGCCCAGAGTCCCCCTGTGAGGGAGATGGGTGGTTTTTAAAAAGTGATGATAGATAGATGATAGATAGATAGATAGATAGATAGATAGATAGATAGATAGATAGATTACATTTGAAATTTTGAAAATATTTTGGGCATGTTGTCAAAATAACTGTCACTGAAAGCTTTTTCATTCTTAACACATTTGTAAATTGCCCATAGTTTGAATTAAAGCATATGTTTTCTAGAAATCAGATATATAAGGTTCAAAAAAGCAACTTGCTGAAAAACCAAGACAAGAAAAAAATCATCACTCTTTTGAGTTGTATTTTCTGCTCTACTCTTTATTTTAAAAAATACAACAGAGGCCCAGTAATTAAATAACACAAACAAATAAACTTGTCCAAAAATCTGGCAGACGTAAAGGTGTCCAAAGCATATGTTGATATGTGAGAATGATCTTGGCAGACTGCAGTAAGACTTGGATTTTGTATAGTATATTTCCTGAAAGTAGTATATTCTCCTACACAGATAGATTAAGAGGGGACATAGAAGAAATCCTTAATTCTCTATTTCAGGGCTACCACCTGTGGTACATTGGCCGCCTGCAGGTACCACCTGTGGTACATTGGCCGCCTGCAGGTGGTACGCAACCATCCTAGAAAAGTGGTAGCGGGGGATGGGAATGAGCTGAAACAGCACAGCACAGCACAAGCCTGAGTGAGAGACGGCTGGATCTGCAGGGCTGTCAAGGCTCAGCAGAAGCGCCAGGATCAGTGCCGCTTTCCAGCTGATCGGCACTTCTTCGGGGCTGTGAGGACTCAGTGGAAGTGCCAGGATCAGTGCCAGGCTCCAGCTGGAGCTCGGCACTGATCCTGGTGCTTCTGCTGAGCCCTGAAGAAGCACCAATCAGCTGGAAAGTAGCACTGATCCTGGTGCTTCTGCTGAGCCCTGACAGCCCTGCAGCTCCAGCCGTCTCTCGCTCAGGCTTGTGCGGTGCTGCACTGGTTCAGCTCATTCCCCTCCCCCGTTACCACTTTTCTAGGATGGTTGTATACCACCTGCAGGTGGCCAATGTACCACAGGTGGTACCTGTACCACTGGTTGAAAAGCCCTGCCTTATGTTACCCACATATTTCCCACCTGTTTCTTATATTTGTGTAGAGTCCTTGGTGTTCTTGGAGATGGTTGTTTGCTTGCAGATATTTCATTACTCAAATTAGATGGTATCATTAGTACTAGTTAGTGTGCAGTTTGTTCCCTCTTTACATATATTGTTGTTGGTATGGTTTTATATTTTATATATTTATTATATTTTTATCATACATGGGCAAAATAATCCTTATTTCTCTTTTTTAATATTTGAAAGCAATTATTCATAACAGCTACATATTTTTTCCATTATTAGAGGTCATGTCTTTTATCAGAGCCATGGTAGCATAGTGGTTAGAATGCAGTCTTGCAGGCTAATTCTGCTGATTGCCAGCAGTTCGATCCTGATCGGTTCAAGGTCGACTCAGCCTTCCATCTTTCCGAGGTCGGTCAAATGAGGACCCAGATCGTTGGGGGCAATATGCTGACTGTAAACTGCTTTGAGAGGACTGTAAAGCACTGTGAAGCAGTATATGAGGGCAATTCACGGAATGTGGCTTTTAAATCCGGGCGACATGCTGGCACTTAGATCAGCCAGAGATAATTTGAAAAGTGCCATAAAAGGTGCAAAGCAAGCCCATTGCCAGAAAATTCAGAACTTTTTTCAGGACCCAACAAACACCAAGCGAATGTCGCAAGGAATCCAGGCCATTACGGATTATAAGGTGGCTCCATCAAGATGCAAGGACGACACAGGCTTCCTAAATGAGCTGGATACATTTTTTGCAAGATTTGAGGCATCAAATAGCACTCCTTCTAGGAAAGCCCCATCCTGATGAGCAACTGTTTAGCTTTTATGTCACCTCTGTCTGGAAAACACTGCAGAAAGTTAATATTCGGAAAGCAGTGGGCCCAAATATCCCTGGATGTGTCCTTAGGGAATGCGCAGATGAGCTGGCTTGTGTTCTCACAGATATTTTCAATCTGTCATTGCAGCAGGCAGTGGTCCCATTGTGTTTTAAGACGGCCATCATTTTGCCAGTGCCAAAAAAAGTCCGCAATTACAGGCCTCAATGATTACTGTCCGGTTGGACTGATATCCATCATTATGAAATGCTCACTTAGGACTAGATTCCTCAAAGAACTATGCTGTTTTAATTTGAAACCCCTCCAAGAAAAGCTTTGTAGCTATCAAAGTTCCAATCAGTTAAGCAGGAAGTACATTTATTTTTTTACATTTTTACCATCTATGAAATGGTGATGTGGGTGAAGTCTTCCATCATTTTATTCATTTTTTATTAGTAACAATTGTAGTATGTATGTATGTATGTATGTATGTATGTATGTATGTATGTATGTATGTATGTTATACCTTCACTTCAATCTTGACCTGAGGTAACTATGGACAAGTCCCTGCAGTTTTCTTGACAACTTCTTCCTAAGACTGTGAGAGAGTAACTGGCTTTGTCTCCTAGAATTTAGCTTAGTGCCTGTAACCACACAGTATGTCAAGCTTCCTTTCTAATAGGGTAGACTGTAAGTATCCATTTTAGTTTTTCCAGGCTCAGACCAACATTTTATTCACTCTAAGAAAATACATAATGAAAGAAATAACATTTTAGCAATAGCATCACTTATCAGTGCACTTAGAAGGGAATGGCAAGAGGAAGGAAGGATTTTTTTAAAAAAAGAACATTTATTTTTATTTCATTATAAATGAAGCAACAGTAACAGTATGTTATGGGATAAGACAGCATTATAAGCTTCCATTCTTACTATATATACTGCCCAGAATCCCCCAATCTTGACAACACCACTTACTTTCAAAATACTAAGGATACCATGAAATGTATAGACAAACTGACATTTATATATATATATATATATATATATATATATATATATATATATATATATATATATA
>NW_015387111.1:12501-25445 GCF_001527695.2 Protobothrops mucrosquamatus
ATATATATATATATATATATATATATATATATATATATATATATATATATATATATATATATATATATATATATATATATATATATATATATATATATTCATGAATTTTTAGTTCGCAACAGCTTACTTAATACCAAATGTAACCAAATTGGTATTTGCCAAGAGAACTGTACTTACTGTATTGCTTTGTTCTCTCTTCCATCTTTGATTCCTTTGGACCCTGGAATAAAGTATAGAATCCTCAATTACTGGCCAGCTTGGTCCTCTGACTCATAAGTAGAAGGGTAACTGGTTCTACCAGACTTTCAATTTACGCTGTATGTACATGTGACTTTCTTTTATCATGACAAATGACTCTCTCTCTCTCTCTCTCTCTCTGATATTTGGGAACACATCAGCAGCAGAAACCCTTGTGAATGCATGGACTCTTGTTAGCCAAATGGGTTATGTTACGTGTATATGTAATAAACAAACAAACAAACAAACAATACACACCACAGTCTTTTTAATTTATTTCAAATAAAAGGAGTGATCATTTTCTGATCTTATTGTTTCTCAGTATCTCAGTCATTGGTTGATCAGATAAATAGCTGTAATATCAACCATGATCAATTAACCTTATTAAATAAATAAATAATTTAAGAAAAACAATTTTTTTTTATTTTTCAGGGTGGCACAGAAACAAAATTATGAATACTACAAATACACACAGTTTTAAAGCCTGCAAAGATGCACTGAGAATGTTGCTCTTTGCAAATAGAATTTTTTAAGAGCTTGCATTCTTGTTAACAGCTTCAGGTTACCAATTTCAAAAATTTGGGCTGTATAAGAAAATTTAAACTGGTTAATTATACTGGATTAGAAGACTCCAAAGTCCCTTCCAGCTCTATTCTGAGTGACTGAAGAGCTATAGAAACGGAGTTGCTGAAGAAAGGAACCAAAATGCCATGACAGGTGGCACAGGATCATAATTTGTAACTTTGGAGAGAAGATTTCATTTCATGAAATAGAAAGCCTTCCCTTCAAGTGTGCCAAACCCAGGCACAGCCCTGCAAGCATATGTTTGCCAAAAGGGAATCTCATTATTATGCCTTCCCACAGAAGCTGTAATTTCACCTCAGAGTTCTATGGTAATTAAACAGGGAGGCAACAGCTTCTGACAAGCCAAGTGGTGGTAAGCTATAGTTTGGAAAAGGCGTGTTTTCTTGATGGTCTAAGAGAGGCTAATCCCTAACACAGCGAAGCGTTCTGTGCTTTGAGTATAATGCACACAAGCCATTCCATGGGGGGTCTGTGGTATTTATAAGATGAAACTGCTGATTTGAAGAATAGCTTAGAGAGTAATAAATAAACCTGGCATGATAAAAAAAAAATCAAGAATGCCACATAATCCTGAAAGTGCTAAAAAAGCAGTGCTTTTGCATATTTGATAATGTGATGCTATAAAATGAGCCAGGCAAAGTGATGATAGCAGCTTAATGTTAGGTGAGATGTTGATAATAATCACCCAAACAATCAAAACACTTCACTCCTAGAACTCAAGATATATTTCCTCTTTAGCATCCTGGCTATTAATACAGGTAGTCTTTGACTTACAACAGTTCATTTAGTGACTGTTCAAAGTTACAACAACACCGAAAAAGTGACTTATTACCATTTTTCACAGTTAAAACCTTTGCAGAACCCCCCTGATCAGATGATCAAAATTCAGATGCTTGGCAGCCGATTCATACTTATGACCCTTGCTGTGTTCCAAGGTCATGTGATCCCTTTTTGCAACCTTCTGACAAGCAAAGTCAATGGGGAAGCCAGATTCACTTAAAAACCGGGTTATTAACTTAACAACTGCAGTGATTCCCTTAACATCTGTGGCAAGAAAGGTCGTACATTGGGTCAAAACCTCACAACAAGTGTCTCACTTAACAACAGAAATTTTGGGCTCAATTGTGCTCATAAGTCGAGGATTACTTATAATTCTACCTCTTTGGAAAGATGTAGAATGAATGGATGAATAAAGAGTAGGACTATGCTTTTCAATCTCATGCAATCTCATGCAATCGTACCATGTCGCTGCCCAGTGCTCTTCAACATCTTCATCAACGATCTGGACAAGGGGATAGATGGGGAACTCATCAAATTTGCAGATGACACCAAGATGGCAGGAATAGCCAACACTCCAGAAGACAGGCTTAAGATACAGGAGGATCTGGACAGACTTGAACACTGGGTGCTATCTAACAAAATGAAATTCAATGGTGAAAAAAGTAAGGTTCTACATTTAGGCAAGAAAAACCAAATGTACAGGTATAATATAGGGCACGGGTGTCAAACTGCCAGCCCATGGGTCGGACACGTCATGTCGAAGCCATGCCCACCCCATTGTCAGCAATGGCAAAACTGGCCTGATACATTGCGCGATGTCACATGACGTCGCGAATTTGACATGCCTGGTATAAAGAGTACCTTGCTCAATAGTAGTAACTGTGAGAGGGACCTCGGAGTCCTAGTGGACAATCACTTAAATATGAGCCAGCAGTGTGCTGCAGCTACCAAAAAAGCCAACACAGTGCTAGGCTGCATTAACAGAGGGATAGAATCAAGATCACGTGAAGTATTAATACCACTTTACAATGCCTTGGTAAGGCCACACTTGGAATACTGCATCCAGTTTTGGTCACCACAATGTAAAAAAGATGTTGAGACTCTAGAAAGAGTACAGAAAAGAGCAACAAAGATGATTAGGGGACTAGAGCCTAAAACATATAAGGAACGGTTGCTGGAATTGGGTATGTCTAGTTTAATGAAGAGAAGGACGAGGGGTCACATGATAGCAGTGTTCCAATATCTCAGGGGTTGCCATAAAGAAGAGGGAGTCAAGCTATTTTCCAAAGCACCTGAAGGCAGGACAAGAAGCAACAGATGGAAACTAATCAAGGAGGGAAGCAACCTAGAACTAAGGAAAAACTTCCTGACAGTTAGAACAATTAACCAGTGGAACAACCTGCCTCCAGAAGCGGTAAATGCTCCAACACTGGATGTTTTTAAGAAGAGACTGGACAGCCATTTGTCCGAAATGGTGTAGGGTTTCCTACCTGAGCAGGGGGTTGGACTAGATGTCCTCCAAGGTCCCTTCCAACTTTATTATTATTATTATTATTATTATTATTATTATTATTATTATTATTGTTGTTGTTGTTGTTGTTGTTGTTGTTGTTGTTATTTAAACCCTGAGTTTGTTCAGGTTTTTATCTCTGTATTGCAGAGAGGTGCAATATTTGTCCAAGACCTCTTAAAGGATTTCTGAATCATTTTTGAAATGTGCAGTGCTCCTAGGAAGCAGAGTTGTGGTAACAGAAATAATAATAGTGGTTTGGCATGCATATAAATGGATGAATTTGACAAGTATGAATATGAATAGCAGCACAAGCCAAAAAAGTCAGGGATTGACCATAAAGAAATTGCAATATGTATGTTAGCAAAAGGGGGTCTTTAGAAGAATGGAAGAGGATATTTATATATGTATATAAGAATATACATATACATACGCCTATACGTATGTATGTATTATAAGATACCTTATGATGTTGCTAAGGAAATAGAGAGCTTATTGTTTTATAAAGAGATTGGACTTTATCAAGGCTAGATTTGGCAAAGGGAATAATTCTAGATGGAAAGATTCAAGAAAGTCATTTGATTGAGTTGGGCAGCTATAAAAATTGAATGAAAAAATAAAAAATTAATTAAAATGTGTTTGTTATCCATTTTCAAAATGTCTTTATATTGTGGAAATGAGAAAATGGAGCAATATGTTTCTATGTGGTCTAGATTTAATAAGTTTAAAGAATGGAGACACACAAACACACACATGCACATAAATACACAAAAATATAATATATATTTTCTTTTTTCGTGTTCTTTTTTCTTTTTCATGTTTAGTTTATTTTAATCACCATAATGTGGGCAATTGCTTTAACTGCATAATTATTACTATATTTTGTTGTTTCACTTGTCTGCTGCATTCTACCAGTAACTATAATAACTGGGGGGGGGGAACATAACTATGCATGGAAAGTTAATCAGAATGAAGGTTGCCAGGGACGACTGTCCTAGGCCAGGGCTAGAAAAAAGAAATAAAGTACTGGCAGTGCTTGGCTTATGACCACAATTGGGAGCAAGAGAAGGTGGTTGCTAACTAAGGTGGATGTTTTTGCCATGATTGTTAAGTGAATCCAAATTTCCCCATTAATCTTGTTGTTGGAAGCCAGCTGGGAAGATCTCAAATGGTGATCATGTGACCCCCGGGAAGCTGCAACTGTTGTAAATAACATGCTGGTTGCCAAATGCCCAAACTTTGATCACTGGAGCATGGGGATGCTGTGACAATGGTAAGTGTGAGATCCAGTTGTACATTAGCGTTTCAAGAGCTTTTGTAACTTCCTATAGTCACTAAACAAATGGTTGTAAGTCAAGGGCCACCTGCAGAGGTTCATCCAGCAACAGCTCCTCTATTTGTTGCCAAATTGTGTATTGTGATATACAATAGGCAGAGAGAGCTTTTAGGCAGCACCTCAGTTATGCCTATCCACTAAAGAGAAGTGAGGACCCCAAAGAGAGATTAGGAGGAGCAATTTATGAAACTCTATTCCTGACCCCTAAAAGGATTTGTCATATGTGGGTAATGCCTGGGGCCTTGATGTCTCCCAAGTGAGCAGACACTCTGTGAGGAAAGTTGGAATCAGAAAAAAATTGCAGCTATTGAATAAACTGGAGGGAAATAGTTCAGCAAAAGAAAAGGTGTTTCTTCTTGATTGGCTGGCTGAGGAGCAAATGATTGTTTCTTCGGCTATAGTTCAGGCTCTTGATGGCTATTCAGAAGACCCATGTTGTTATACCTTATTATACCTACTGGAGACTGCCACCTACTTTCCACTCTTGTAAGAAATCAGTAGGCAATCCATGATGAGATAATGACTGAATGTCTCTCAAGTGGGACTTCTTCATTTCCCCAAAGTAACTTCACTGGGATTCAGTAATCATGATTAATATGAGAGATTCGGATACCTTTAATCTTTGGCTATGAAGATACTACTCTGTAAACTAGCAAATAATGTAAAATAAAGCAACTCTTTTCTCCCTGTCTTCTTGATCTACTTCTTTTCTTCCATAGCTTCCATCTGATTTTATAAACACTGCAGTAATGAAATACACCTACAATGTTTTCCATACAGATTGACTAAGAAAAAACAGAGACAATTTCCGATAAGGTGTGTTACTAAACTTGATGGCTGTGCACCATAAAGGAATTTTCTTATTGCTGAAATCATTAAATTCTCCTAAAGTCTTGCATATGTCTATGAATTGCAGGTAAAACCCTTGCTGTGTTGTGTTTTCCCCTTTCTTCAAAAGCTGTTGGAGGTATGTGAATGACATGCAGACAAATGTTGAATATTTCCCCCACAAGAGCTCTAAAGAGATGGTTTTGTTAATTTAAATATTCCAGTGTCAGCATGTGGGTAAATACACTTTTCTTGAAAACTCGGCTTGATTGTAAACTACATTACAATTTATCATACACAGCAGGGAAGACTAGCAACAGTTTACTGCTGTGAACTACCCATTTCTGATTGCTTAAGGCTAGATTTGCTCCAGCCTTTCTTTCCAGTTATATGTTTAATTTTAATACATTTCACCAAATTGTAAATTTATGTAAAACATATATTCCAGTCTATCTCATGGTTTAATTTTTTTATCCTCAGCTATTCTCAGCATTCCTCTCATGAATTGAAACTTATAAAGGTATTATGCATTTTGTCCATGTTTATGATACACTTTCCTTCAGAATTCTTTCCATTTGGTGGATGGTTTCTAAATAACAAGGACATCAGGTACTAGATGGAAACCTATCCCAAACTTTCTTCATCCTCACCCCCAACTAGAGATCAGTATCTTAGTTAGAGATTTCACATTATAAACAGAGTGCCTTAAGTTCAAGACTTCTGATAAAAGATGTTAACATAAGTCCTGCTCCTAGTCTATCATTTTAGGCAGATATACCTGAAGCTGGTGCCAGAAATTTGGCATACTAATCATTTTTCTATGTTCAGGATGAATAAACCTTGTACCACAGATATAAGACTTCAATGACTTCCTTCTATAGAAGTTAATCTCCAGATAAATGTGGGAATTCCTGAAATTACCACTACTCAAGGGTAGCGTCATGAGACACACAAAAGCAATAATTCTATATATGATAGGTCAAATGTAATTGTCTATGTTAGTTACAGCCTGATTATGTTATTGAAAGTGAATAAGCTTATTCGACATGGAGGGAAGTGTGTAGTGGGGTGCCTCAGGGCTCTGTTCTGGGCCCAGTGCTCTTCAACATCAATGATTTGGATGAGGGGATAGATGGGGAACTCATCAAATTTGCAGACAGGAATAGCCAACACTCCAGAATAGGCTTAAGATACAGAAGGATCTTGACAGACTTGAACATTGGGCACTATCTAACAAAATGAAATTCAATGGTGAAAAAAGGAAGTTTTTACATTTAGTCAAGAAAAACCAAATGCAGAGGTACAGTATAGGTGGTACCTTGCTCAACAGTAGTAACTGTGAGAGGGATCTCGGAGTCCTAGTGGACAATCATTTAAATATGAGCAGCAGACTGCTGCAGCTGCCAAAAAAGCCAACACAGTGCTAGGCTGCATTAACAGGGGGATAGAATCAAAATCACGTGAAGTATTAATACCACTTTACAATGCCTTGGTAAGGCCACACTTGGAATACTGCATCCAGTTTTGGTCACCACGATGTAAAAAAAGATGTTGAGACTCTAGAAAGAGTACAGAGAAGAGCAACAAAGATGATTTGGGGACCGGAGGCTAAAACATATAAAGAATGGTTGCTGGAATTGGGTATGTCTAGTTTAATGAAGAGAAGGACTAGGGGGGACATGATAACAGTGTTCTAACATCACAGGGGTTGACACAAAGAAGACGGAGTCAAGCTATTTTCCAAAGCACCTGAAGGCAGAACAAGAAGCAACGGATGGAAACTAATCAAGGAGAGAAGCAACCTAGAACTAAGGAGAAATTTCCTGACAGTTAGAACAATTAATCAGTGGAACAACCTTCCTCCAGAAGTTGTGAATGCTCCAACACTGGAAGTTTTTAAGAAGAGACTGGATAACCATTTGTCTGAAATGGGGTAGGGTTTTCTGCCTGAGCAGGGGGTTGGACTAGATAGATTTCCTACAGGCACAACATGATGTCTTTTAATTCCATGGTAATATTTCATTCATTAATTTGTAAATGTGATTAAAGGACATATGTGGAAAGGTGGAGTAGTGTTAGTTTAACTGTTGCATAAAATCCAGAGAAAGAGAAAGTAGTAGCAAAGAAAAGGATCTAAAAGCAAGAGATAAGGAAAAGGAAATGTAACTAAATTTAGTTTTGATCTTTAAATTTCTTATATCTGTATTCTTTGATAATTAGTTCTACCCAATTTGCCCAGTCTTCCTCTTCATCTTAACCTATCCCTTTTTTCTGCATATTCTTTTTTTGCTATTTGAATCTCATCCATTCTCTATATGACCAAATTTCCTCAACATCGTTCTTTCATACAAGTCAATCAGCAGATATGTATGCTATTACATATACCAAATGTTTTTTATACATGAATTTCACCTCCATACATTTTATTGTACCACATAATTTATTGAACATTTGTTGTGTATTATTTTGAGTTTTCAGCCAATAGCATGGCATTATCTGCAAACAAAACATCATTTTTCAACATTCTCATAGCATTAATGACTTCCTTTTCATGTTTTTTTTTTTTTGCATGGGGCACTAGCATTTATACAGGGTTTTTTTCAGTACCATTCTTTGACATATCACTCTCATTTTCATATAAATCTCTAAAATACTAATTCCAGCATTTCCTCACTTTAGGTTCAACCTAAATAATTTCATTTTTATTTTTAATTCCATTCAGCCTCCTGGAGAGTCCTTGATTAGTTCTGTTTACCCACTTCCAAAACAATGTTGTATTTCCATTAAATTTTTTTTTTTGCTTTTTAAATCTTTTCACCTTACTCTACGTTCTTTGCAATCCATCACCGTTCTTTCTCTAAGTCTTAATAGGACTGAAACTAGCTACCTGCCCACACACATACCTGTGCCTTGCAACTTTTTCTTTCTGTGATGTGAGCTAGTCAACTGGATCCCTATGTTTCTTAATTAATGGCAAGTTGAAAGAACATTTGTTCAGTGGTGGGATTCAAATATGTGAACAAACGGTTCTCTGTTTGGATGCCGCTTCCGGAAGTCCATTTTGGGCCTGGGCAACAAAAGAATTAGCTACCGGTTCTGCCGAAGTGGTGCGGCCTGGCTGAATCCCACCACTGCATTTGCTGTATAGTCTGGATCGGGTCACCTGGCTTATCCAGTCAGTTGTAATTAAGCAAAAATATAGCTTATTGCAATATATGAACCCAACCATACTATCATTCTTGACCTAAGCTGATATTCGTTCTAAATTTATGATCTTCCATTCTGTGCTGCTGGCTAAGCAATATGTGTCACACATTGTTTCACTTTAAGCAACAATGACTTGGATCTGGATTATTGCAAGGCTGCCTTCTCCAAACACGTTCGTTCGTTCGTTCGTTCATTCGTTCATTCATTCATTCTGTTCATTCGATTTATATCCTGCGTTTCCTCCAGTATGTCAAGGTGCCTCCTCTCATTTTCCCTTTCCCATAATGTAGGCCGCATTGAGAAATAGAAAGTAGCCCAGTATCACTTAGTGACCTCCTACAGCTGAAGGTGGACCTTAATCTAAATGTTCCCAGTCAATAATCCAATACCTTGACAATCTCACAGTGCTATTTTTCTCTTACCTTTACACAGAGATTAGATTTTGCCAGTGCTGTGCAGCAGTTCAACAGAAACACAAATAATGCAATGTTCTTTCCCTGTTTAACTTTGCATCTGCTTTGTTTCTCTTTCTCAGTTGTTTGCTGGTAGAAATTTTGTTTGTAAACTCCATGGAGCAAATAATGAAACCAGTTTTTGGAAACAGAATGAGACACTGCAGTCTGTACAGCTCAGGTTCAGGTTTGCAATGAGTCCATTCCTTGCCCTACACTTCTCCTTGTTCCCCTCCCATCTGCTTACTTCTCACAGGAATCTTTCCAGCAGTAGGTGGCTTGGGAAGGGGGGGAATCACAATCTTAAATTCCTGGTTTGTTTAGTTTTTTCCTTTCCTTTCCTTTCCTTTCCTTTCCTTTCCTTTCCTTTCCTTTCCTTTCCTTTCCTTTCCTTTCCTTTTCTTTCCTTTCCTTTCTTTTTTTTTTTATTCCCTAGGAACATATTGAGACAGCCAATATGTTTAATGTTTAATCTTTCTTTTGGGGAAGGAATTGTCTTAACTTCAGGTTTCTCTAAATAAAATGACACATGCTGACTATTTATATGTGGAGTGTTGCTGCTCCATCAGAGAAAAGAACCCACTTCGCTTATACACACCCAGAACTGTTTCTTCTCTGAGACCATTTATAAATTTGCATTCTTTTCTTTTCCCCTCACCCAGAGCCACATTTGGAGTCACCCACAATAACAGAACAGAATAACAGAATAACAGAGTTGGAAGGGACCTTAGTCCAACCCCATGCTCAAACAGTAAACCCTAAATCATTTCAGAAAAATGGTTGTCCAATCACTTTTTAAAAATCTCCAGTGTTGGAGCACCCACAACTTCTGGAAGCAAGTCATTCCACTGGTTAATTGTTCTCACTGTTAGGAAGTTTCTCCTTAATTCCAGGTTGCTTCTCTCCTTGGTTAGTTTCCAACCATTGTTTCTTGTCTTACCTTTTGGTGCTTCGGAAAATAGGATGATCCCCTCTTCTTTGTGGCAGCCCCTCAAATATTGTAATACTGCTATCATGTCACCCCTAGCCCTTCTTTTCACTAGAATAGATATACCCAATTCCTACAATCATTTTTTGCAACCGCTTTAACCTCCAGCCCTTTAATCATCTTTGTTGTTCTTCTCTGTCGTCTTTCGACAGCAGAGGTCCCCAATCCCCAGGCTGTGGCCCCACTACTGGGTCGTGGCCTATTAGCAACCAGGCTATATGAGCGGCAGGCCAGTGCCCATGCACATGCATGCACAACTCAACTTGCACAAGTCAAGTTGCATGCACCTACATGGGTGTGCTGGTCTGCCACTTGTGCAAGTTGAGCTCACATGGCCCAGTTCCCCTCCCCACCCCTTCTGCTGGGCTGCCGAGACTCAAAGGTTGGAGACCGCTGACCCAACACCTTTTTTACATTGTGGTGACCAAAACTGGAGACAGCATTCCAGGTGTGGTCTTACCAAGGCATTATAGAGTGATATTAACACTTCATGTGATCTTGATTCTATTCCTCTGTTAATGAAGCCAAGAACTGTGTTGGCTTCTTTTGCAGCTGCAGCACACTGCTGGCTCATCTTTAACATTCATCAAAATGGTAAAAGCAGCTTCACAGCACCACGTTACAAGCTTCACCCCTTTAATATATGCACGTAACGTCATGACAAACGTGCAAAAGAGACGGGATTGTGTAATGATGCTCTGTAGCAGCTTTCACCATCTAGACCCCCCCCTCCAAATTTCCTGTGGATTCCCATACACAAAGATATTTTGACTTTCACTTTGGAAATTGGGAACTTCAATCATGTCTCTGTTCGGTTCTTGGGTTCTCTCTCTCTTTAACACATTTAACCATCACTAGGTATATGCAGATAGTCCTTGACTTACAACCACAACTGAGTCCCAAATTTTGATTGTTAAACATGTCAGTTGTTAAATAAGTTGTCCCCAATTTTATGACCTTTTTGCTACAGTTGTTAAGTGAATCACTGTAGTTAAGAGAATCATGCAGTCATTAAGCAAATCCATTGACTTTGCTTATCGGAAGCTCCCTAGGAAGGTTGTAAATGAGAATCCTAGGACCCCGTAATGTTGCCATCATCGTAAATACAGGCCAGTTGCTAAATGGCCAAATTTTGATCATGTGACTACGGGGACGCTGCAATGGTTATAAGTGTGAGAACTGGTTATACGTCATTTTTTTTCAGTGTCATAGTAACTTCAAGCAGTTGCAAAACAAATGGTGATAAGTTTAGGGCTATCTCTATACGTTTCCATTATTTCTGAACTAATGGCTTAGTCCAGCCATTAATTCATCACACAAAACTGCATCCTATAGAAAGCTAGATGTCAAGAAGAATCAGGTGATAGATTATCCGAAAGTCTGTTTGGCTTTATGAAAGTCTTAGCTGAATATTGTATTTCTGGATCAGGCAACAAAATGGCCAGTTTTCAGCAGTGCTGTTTTTAACTTGGGGAAGAAAAATGTTAAAAATGGATGCTTAAAGCCTTGCATATGCAGATAAGCATCTTCATCCTAAAATTGTCACACGCACTTCCAGACCTAAAATCTTTGGCCTTAATCGCTCTGTCATATCACTTATTATTATCATGATTTAGGTTGTACCATGACCAGTAGCTGAGATATTTGGGAACAGATCTATGCTCAGGCAAAAATGCTACCTGCTCTTGATCTAAGTGGATATTTGTCCATAAAAGCTTGGGCCACAATGAATGCATTAGATGTTGAAGTGCTACAAGGCACTGGTGATGTTGTCCCTTGTGCACATGTGAATCTCAGTGACGATGACAGAGAACAATGCATAGCTATTAGCATGTCCAAACCATTCACAAAAGGCAAGAATATCAATTACTCCAAAATGGAAAGTTCCATTCTTTACTTTGGAGTGGTTCCTTAGGAATTAACAGATGCTTGACAAGTGCAAAGGGAAAAGTTTGGAAATGGAAAAATGTAAATTGGCCTCTTGTTAGAATAGCCACAGTTGGCTTTCTCTGCTACAAAATTCCTTCACTGTACTTCTTGGTACTTCAACCCACATGACTTTGGCACTTCTCCCATACTTCTCACTGATTGCAAAAAAAGGTCTGCTACTAACTTCTGCTATTGATTTGGATGGGTGTGGGTCCATCCCACATGTGGTGCAATGCTTATCCAGAGCATCTGTTATGGGACTTTGGCCAGGGGTTCATCAAAGGAATTGGTAGCTCTCCTTTTCACAGAAGCTGCACCAGTAACTTTTTCAAGGATCATCAACCATTTTCAGAAGTGGTTTGCCATTTCCTCCTTCCTCAAGCTCAGAGAAAGTAGCAAAGAGTGTTTTTGCTTTGTTAAGAATTAAAGAGTTTGTCAATACATACAGGTAGTCCTCAAGCACAAAATTTCCATGGCTAAGCAAGACAGCTGTTAAGTAAGTTTTGCCCCATTGTACAATGTTTTTTTGCCATGATTGTAAGTCGAGGACTACCTGTATACCATAAGGGATTTTATTGTCAATTTATCTACCAGGGAAACTTCTCCAAACAAACAGAATAGCAATAGCAATAGGACTTATTTATTTATTTATTTATTTATTAAATTTATATACCACCCTATCTCCCTTGCGGGACTCAGGGCAGTGAACAGGCGATACTAAAAACCACAATAATAAATAAATAGTTTGTTTTAAAATCGAATTAAATAACAGGCCTGTTCTAAAAACACACCCGTAAAAAAAACCCCACTGAAACATAATTAGACTTATATACCGCTTCACAGTGCTTTACAGTCCTCTCTAAGTGATTTACATATTGCCCCCAACAATCTTTGTCCTCATTTTACCGACCTCGGAAGAATGGAAGGCTGAGTCATGGCTAGTTCATGGCTAAGATGGGACTAGAACTCACTGTCTCTGGCTTTCTAGCCTGATGCTTTAATCATTACGCTAAACTGGCTTTTTTGCATTCTTCATTTGATTTTTCTTGCAAGCCAGTTTGGCCTCTCCAGTATTCAGTAAGCCTTCATGGT
>NW_015387111.1:27035-30323 GCF_001527695.2 Protobothrops mucrosquamatus
TATGAATGAAGAACCAGAACTTCACCATTCCTTGAGTGCATGCAATCTAGTTAATTCTCTAAAATGAAAACCATACCTGAACTACAGCCATGAAAGCTCTATTGCCCTAAGATGTCATAATAAATTCCTGGATTTACATTTGAATGGGAAGTGTGGCAAGAAAAAAACTGTAACCTTGCCATTCCTGAGTCTTACAAGTCTTCCTACTCTTCTTCTCACTCATTCATTTAATTTCACTTTTGAGGTTCTGGATTTCTTTGTTGCTTCTGCCCACCCTTTCCCATATTTTGCCTTCTAGGCTTCAATACCTGGAACTCCCTAAGACAGCTGTTTTCATTCCATTTCAAGCTTTGCCAGTACTTAGCCTCTCCTAAGATTTGTTGCATTAAATACTATTATGCAACCAAGAAAGAAAATGAAAAGTATTCTTTATTCTGCCTTGATAATCATCAGGGGATATTTAACAAGGATATCTGGCTCTTGGCCACCTATAGGGCTGAGCACATTGAATTAGCTGTGTCATACAATCATGATCATATTATGCAAGTCACTCTATGAACAAGAAAATGGGAATGGCCAAAGCAGCTAGCAGAGTGCTTCTTAATCAGTACTTGATACAATTGGCTTTGCAAAATGGAAATGAACGGAAAAGTAAACCCACCTACCCTGATTGCCTCCATAACTATTTCTCTCCATTTTTAATTAAGGTGTTATTTAAAAAATAGACCCTTTCGCTCACTCACCATTATAATTCAGGAACCAGATGGGCCCCATAATTCTCACCTGGCTTTCATCTGTTGAGGTTGGAAATCATAATTCTATTTGTATAAGATTACTTGTTTTCTCAGGAAATTCAGGCAAACTCAGAATATTGAAAACACACTTCTGCCTTAACATGGACCTTGCACTTGGCATCCATCTTTTGTTTATTTCTTTAAAGTATTTCTGCCATGCTCTTCAGCCAAAACAGGTCTGTAGAATGGCTTATCAAAATCAATAGCTAGACCAGGAATCAACAGCAACATAATCCCCACTGGTGCTAAGGCAATATCAACATCCCTGGATCACATTTGCAGAACCTCAGCAGTAAATAAAAATTAATCAAAAATTAAAATAGATGAATTTTTTTTTGCAAACACCCCAAATCTCAGAAACTTACAGGGCTGTCACATGATATGTCTTCAGATTTCAAACAAAAACACCAAAGCCCCAAAATATTTCTGATGAGAACATCAACATTTCATAAAACACCAGCACTCTTCAATGAGCTTATGTGAAATTCCATGCTAGATCCTGGAAATGAGATTGCCAAAAGCTTGCACAACAGATGTATTTATTAGCCCCTGGCACTTACGTTTGCTGGTTCCTGAATTAGAAGTTCATGCTCTTAGGATGATACTTTCCAAAGATACGAGACATCCAGAAAGGGGGAGAAAAGCATGGAAAGAATAAAAAGTATGAGAATGGTGGTTAGCTTGGTTGCCTAGATGGATGACATCTGGATCACATTCCACCCTGTTTTGCATTACTTCTATTTTCCACTTTAGCTAATGTGTTCTTTACTATCCTGTTCCACTTTCTTTTAACCCTCCCCCCCCCCGCTTTTCCTCTTCTCCTTTTGCTCTCTCTTCATGGAACTGGCTTAATCTGATTCTCTTTATTTTTCCTTCTCTCAGGGCAAGATCGTTCCCCAGAAACCCTTCTGGTGCTCATTATTGGAGGGAGAAGCTCCCATAGGAAGCAGTTCACCAAGTTGCTTGTGAATATAATTCCTGTTCTCCTTAGAGATATTTGAAGATACTGACAGCATAGCCCAACACACTGTACATACGTGATGAACTTCTTCTCAGGATTGCTATGAAGCTGCCATCTGTTAGATCACATTATTCATTTGTCCGAATTGGTATTGCCTCCTCAACAGGCGGCCTCAGGTAGAAATATTTCATAACCCCTGTTTCTCCCCAAAGAAGATACTGTAGGTGTTTTTATCATTAAACTATGGTTTCTCTTAAGGTGACTGATGTGGAAAACTAACCGAAAATTAGTAGTAGCAGGTACGTTTCGACTTATGACCCCAATTGAGCCCAATATTTATGTTGCTAAGCAAGGCAGTTGTTAAGTGAGTCATGCCTCATTTTACAACCTTTTTCCATGGTTGTTAAGTGACTTCAGTTGTTAAATAAATCATATGGTTGTTAAACAAATCTTGGCTCCCTCCATTGATTTTGCTTCTCAGAAGCCGGCTGGGAAGGTTGTAAATGGTAATCACATGACCCTGAGACAGGAGATCTGTCATAAATACATGCCAGTGACCAAGTGTTTGAATTTTGATCATGTGACCATGGGCATACTGCAATGGTCATAAGCATGAAAACCGATCATAAGTCACTTTTTTCAGTATTGTTGTAACTTCAAACAGTGACTAAACAAATAGATATAAGTTGAGAACTACCTGTAATAGTTCAGATATTACATAGGTACACCAAGTTTTCACTAAAAAAAACCCCCAAAACTCTCTGTTCCAGCAGCACAAAATGTATCTGCATTCTTTGCTTAGCCAACCTTAGTACTGAAGGTACTTATCTATGCCTGACAACTATTTATTTTATATTTGGCTACTAATTAATAGAATGCAGTACTGCAGGCTAACTTTGCCCAAAGCCAGGAGTTCAATCCTGACCAGCTCAAGGTTAGCCTTCCATCCTTCCAAGGTCAGTAAAATGAGGACCCAGATTGTTGGGGACAATTTGCTGACTCTATAAACCACTTAGAGAGGGCTGTAAAGCACTGTGAAGTGGTATATAAGTCTCTTGTGCTGTTGTTATTGCTATTCTGGAAAAGGTTTGGATTCAGTATTCATGATTCAATGTTCAAAAATTATATTACAGGAATTCCAATGGAAAAATCGGGTTGTCTGCTTCTAACTATTACAGTGATCCTGCATTACAACTGGTTTGGGAATAGATTGGCTCGAAATAAGCATAATTAATTGGAATTTTGAATGTCCAACAGACCTTCTGTCAAATCTCTAAAGAGAAATTTTGGAAGAAAGAGGCACAATAACAGCAAAAAGAATTTTATTTATGAAATTCCTTCCATAATCTCAAATAAAAGATTGTGTGGTTAGTAATATATATCTATTCCTGTTCCATTAATTACTCACTTCATTTATGGATGTTTATGAACATACATGTTACTCATAAGATCTGTTGAGTAAGCTGCAGTTACTTTACTTGATGACATACTATACATCATGGATTTTGCTGTCTTAAAGCTGCACAATGGTAT
>NW_015387111.1:32144-43830 GCF_001527695.2 Protobothrops mucrosquamatus
TCCCCCCCCGGACTTCCCAGAACTGAGTACAGGGATAAATACATAACATCCCAAGTCTAAATTAAGCTATCCGTTCATAATACAAACAAAATTAACATACTTTAACTCTAACATACAATAATAAACTTGAATATAATATATATATATATAAATTATATTAAATATATAAAAAATATTAGAAAAGAAAAATATTTATTCAAAAGAAAGGTTCTGATTTCTGTAGAAAAGATTTTCTCCGTTTTGTTGCTTGAGCAGCAGCTCTTTTAAAATATATATTCTCTCCTGGGAGGTACTTTTTATTATTTTGCCTTATGTTGACCAAAACATTAGGACCAAGTAATGAGGAGCACATGTGCTGGAATCATTATGATTGAAAGGTTGGTTAATCAGTAATTGAAATCTAAGCGGGGTTATAATGTGGCCTACATCATAATCCTTGTGGGTGGAAAGCAAGAACGCAAGCATCGGGATTCTTTGCAGGAACAAGTTCTTTGACCAGTACTTTGAAGATAATCAGAGATGCCTTTGATTGAATCTCATTTTAATGCACATTTACCTCATTTATAAGGACTTTCTGAACTACCTGAAAACTGAAATGATACTACACTCTAAAACCTGCATTTTTAAAATTTTTGCAAGGCAGCTCTTCAGTAACTCACACTAACTCAGTTCTATGATTCTAAAAGGCCACAAAACAGTATCATACAGTGGCTGAGGTATAGTTACTGTTGCTGTTATTATTAATTTGATTTGTACAACTAACATATCATCTAAGTAACCCTGGGAAACTCACAACAGATACAAACAACCACCCAATAAAAAAGCAAGTAAAAAATCCCAATATACACACATATAAAACCTATCAATAATCATATTATTGATTTTTTTTTATCATATTATTGATTATTGATGTGTAAAAGTAATCAAGATCAGCAGCATAAATTATAATTTGGTAATCAAGATCAGCAGCATAAATTTTAATTTGGGATTAGAATTGGAGAGACCCAGAGACAAATTGGCCCTATGAAAACTGATTGGATTCCCTGACTGTCCAACCTACTTCATAGGGTTGTTATTAAATTAAGAGAGACCTTCAAGTAAATCACTTTAAACTCTTGAAGAAAAGGCAGGGAATAACATCTAACAACATTGAATGTTTTGTTAGGGGAAGGGAAAATAAAATATCAATTCTGAATACTAAGCTTTTTGAATAAAATGCTTAAAATGTTTTTTTTAAGTGAAATACACAGTCTGGTTTATAAGTCAGTTCAATTTATTATGGCCCAAAGGCTCAAATAGAAAGTTTCAAGTGTAATCCAAAATTTGGAGTTAGATAAAACAGTTAAACAATTTAACAAGTAAAATATTTGATTAAAATAAGGTTTATAATTCTATTTATTAGGGAAGGCTATGGTGGAAAAAAAGCATGGACTATTAGCTATGACTAGAAAATGTTGCCACCTGCTGGCAGAATTTAAGATGTACAACATAAAGGTCAAACATTGGATATGTTTAGCTTTATTCTTCCTTCAATTCATTGTTCCTGGCAATAATTGAGCCATAGTATTTATTTTATTGCAACTGGTATTTCTGTGCTGTTTTGTTCCAAAATACTCAGCGCAGATGATATTCAGAGCTTTATCGGAAAGTTGTTTGCAAATACATGCTAGCAATCAGTACACTTTTGCATAGGCTTTGTTGCCCATGCTGCCTCTTGGAATTCTGCCAAGGTTGCTTGCGTATGAAGCAAAATTGTTGTCATGGAAATTCTCTGGAGATATTATTGCAATATGTAACATTTCCCTTTACTTAGGAACTCTCCAGTACTGATAAATAACTAGTTTAACCCAAGATACTTTCTCGAGATATTTTTATTGCCAGCAATCCTTCTTTATCCATTCTCTTAGCCAAACCGGTAACATCCTTGTTCTTATATAGCAAGACAATCAAAGGCAAGGAAAAGGCTTATTATGGGAGGCCTATTAGATAGGAATCATTAGGATCATCATGCCAGTGAATTTGCTAAGCATTAAAAATGCAGTATATTTCGTAGGAATATAGAGCAGGGAAAAAAAAGAGAAAAATGCCATCCATGCCACCCCTCACTGTCCATTCTTCACGTAAGTAACCTCCCCTAATCATCCAGCGAATCCACTAAACATGTTACAAAGGAACCACAATGTTGCAAAAGACCATCATTTAAACCTTTGGCTGGAGCTGATAAGGAGGTTTCTCCTTACCAAATTGGTAAGTACTATAGCAAACATTTGTCTGCTGTTGAGGAGGATGCTATTTGGTGTATTCGAAGAGATTTTTGACCTCTCGAGGGGAGTTGGTTTCTTATGATTAAGAAATTGGTATTTCAGACAAATCAAACAACTAGATAAAGACATAAGTATTATCATAGCCTACGGGGAGGGAAAGATGGTATTTCCTCTCTGCCAAACTTCACACATCTCCAGGAGCGAATCCCCCAATCAATACAGCCACATACTTTTCAAACATCAGGACAACTTTATTATAAATATTACTGCTCTTAGCCTTTTCGCCTGTGGCCATCTTTGAGAGCTGTGTCACACGTTACACTGTCGCGCAAACTGTCCTCCACTTCAAGCAGTCGCCCAGTATGCTCATTTGTGACCCGGCTTGGACCCAAACCCAGAACTTTTCATCTAACAATTTATTTTACGTATTTAAAGAAGAGGCAGAAGAGATCAGCACCATACGCAATCAAGGAAAGAAGTACATTTGCTTCTTTTGTGGCTGCAATAACTACAACTTATTTATTTATTTGTTAAATTTAATATATCAGACCACGCTAGTTGATTCTGGCTGGCTTACAAAATTTGGGGATATGCACATGGTAATTCCATTTAACATGGGCCTCTCTGTGTTTGCATACAGGTCAAGGATTGGCTTAGAACAGGGGTCCCCAACCTGTGGGCCGTGGTCCAGTAGTGGGCCATGGCCTGCTGGCCACCAGGCTGTGGGACAAGTTGGCCACACACCCCCACTCATACTAACGCTGTGGCCGCAGGGGGCAAAAACAGGACACCATGCTTCAGGGCATGAAAACAGGCTGCCGCGCTGCGGGGCACAAAAACAGGCTGCTGTGCCACAGGGTGCAAAAATGGGCTGCCGCTGTGCTCTGGGGTGTGAAAATGAGCTTCTGCCACACCGCAGAGTACAAAAACGGCCTGCCGCCATGCTGTGGGATGTGGAAATGGAGCGCTGCACCACACAAGAATGGGAAAGAGATAGCAAGTGTCGCACAGGTGCTAGCCCCGTCCCATTTGCATCATGTGTGTGCTTGCGGCCCTGTGCACGTGTGTCTACAATCTTCCCCTCCCTTTCTCTCCAGTTCACCAACCAAGAAAGGTTGGTGACCTCTGACTTAGAATACACGATCTTTACAATCTCAGTTTTTGTTTCTATTGAACTTTCCCAATTGCCACAGATGTATCAGCCTGTTTTTCAAATTTGGCAACTTTCAGAAGTGTGGACTTCAATCCCCAGAATTCTGCAGTGAGCATATTGGGAATTCTGGGAGTTGAAATCCACACATCTTAAAATTGCCAAGTTTGAAAAACACTGCAGCATCATATGGAAACCCCTCCACTGTAACCTTTCTTATAACCATCTTCTATCCTAATTCTAAATGTGTGTGTGTGTGTGTGTGTGTGTGTTTGTGTGTGTGAGAAAAATAAAATAGCTTCAATACTATGCAATTTTCAAAAAAAGAAATATTTGTATTCACAGCTAAGTGCTTACTTTCAATATAAATGAAAAATTTTCAATTAAATATTAATACTAAAATATGTTTTGGCTTGTAACACTATCTTTTTGAGATCCAAATTAACCTCTGTCTTGGAATAAGTTATTGAAGAGCACTTAGATTTCAAATTATTACAGCGGAATAATTCATGTCTAATGGGTCCTTTCTAATAATAAAAGGCTGCCACTTCTGAAACATAGTTTCCAGAATGTTGACTATTCTTCTGCAAAAAAAAGTCACCTCACTTCAGTTAAAGATCAGTCAGAGATGAGTAACTCATGCCCCTCCCAATATCCTGGAATCTTGCTACCCAAATTCTATGGAAAAATATAAATTTGGGATGAACATGGTACCTCAGTGGCTTAATGATGCTGGAGATGGTCTCTGCTCCGGCGGTTTGAGTCCTAGCATTCTGTGGTGGGGTGAGGTCCCCGTCACTCACCTCATCTTCTGTCCCCCTAAGACAGGGCTTTTCAACCTTTTCACCCATTGTACCACTTTTAGGATATGGCAACATCCGAGTACCACCAGTCGCATAGCAAGGTGTCAAAAACCTGATGACCAAAAAAAAGGAAAAAAGTGATAAAGTACAGGTAGTCCTCGACTTACAACAGTTCGCTTAGTGACTGTTCGAAGTCACAATGGCACTGAAAAAAGTGCGCCCCAAGCCATAGCCGAGCAAGACCCCTGCCTGCCCACCCGGTGGTGCTCTTCCTCCTGTCCGAGGTTTTCATTGTTGTGAGCATTTCTGTTGAGGATTGGCAGTGAGGGTGGGGTGGGGGGTGTTTGGTTTTTATTCTTCCCATCTGCTGGGTAGTTGCAGCAGGTTTGGGTCACTTCACATGACCCTGAGACACTGTGACTATCATAAATATGAATCAGTTGCCAAGCATCTGAATGTAAATCACAAGACCCTGGAGATGCTGCAACATTCCAGCTGATTGGCACTTCTTCTGGGCTCAGCAGAAGAACCAGGATCAGCGCTGAGCTCCAGCTGGAGCCTGGCACTGATTCTGGTGCTTCCACTGAGCCCTGACAGCCCTGCAGCTCCAGCCGTCTCTCGCTCAGGCTTGTGCGGTGCTGCCACCGGTTTAGCTCATTCCCCTCCCCCGCTACCACTTTTCTGGGATGGTCGCGTACCCCCTGCCAGGTGCCAATGTACCACAGGTGGTACCCGTACCACTGGTTGAAAAGCCCTGCCCTAAGAGTTCAAAAGCATGTCCTATGCAAGTAGATAGACAGATAGTACTTCAGTGGGGAGACAAGTTGATGCTCTGTGCAGGCAGCCACATTCCTGATAGCTCTGAACTTTCCTGGTTGCAGTGCCCATTTGTGAGACAGTTCTGGGAAGGGAGGGGGCTCTGGGTGGCACTGCAGGAAATGCTGTTCGTCTTCCTCTCTGATGCCAAGCCAGCTTGCCCTTCTGTGGTGCACCTTGGAAAGCACACAAGTGTATCCTACAACAGGATAGCAAGCCAAACTATTACAGGTGGTCCTCAACTTACAACACAACTGAGGCCAACATTTATGTTGTTAAGTGAGACGTTTGTTAAGTGAGCTTTGCCCCATTTTACAACTTTTCTCATCACATTTGTTAAGTGAATCACTACCGTTCTTAAATTAGTTACACGGTTGTTAAGTGAATCTGGTTACCCCATTGACTTTGCTTGTCATAAGTTCCCAACAAGGGATCACATGACTGCGGGATACTGCAACAGTCATAAATTGTCAAGCATCCAAATGCAAATCACATGACCATAGGGCTGCAACAATGGTCATAAGTGTAAAAAATGGTCATAAGTCATTTTTTTCAGTGCTGTTGTAACTTCAAATGGTCACTAAATGAACTGTTATAATTTGAGGACTACCTGTACTCTGCAATTACATTTTGGTCTTCTGGCTACTGTAACAATGCCACACCCTAACAACAGCAACAACAACAACCAAATCTAGCATACAGTCAATGCAAATTTATTCAGAACTTCCATTGGAGTCTACTTTTTCGTAGGCAACATTTTGATAGTTATGGCCAATATAAGAGCTACCTTTTTAATGAATTGTTTGCTTAATTATTCCTATGGAAATAGCAAAATTCTTTTAAGAGTATAATTTATGCAAGTGTACATATTCAACATTACTGTTTCTCATGCTGCTTCTTTCTATATAAAGATGTGCAAAATGGCACCAGGATATGGCTGTAAGATTATCTGATGACAGAAATGCATACAAATGTAGATTATGGCAAAAAAGCTTTAAAGTGTCTGTTTTTCATTTCCCTAACCAGTTTTGGTTTTCTGTTCATTTTACTAAGCATTCTTCATGTAATACTTTAGAAGATATATTTAAATCTTTGGGATTGAGGCTTCTTACGCCACATCACATGCTTTGCTGAGGTCAAAATTACATGTCACTTGGAAATATGTGGCCAACAAATTATACCATTCTGGACAAAATCGTTTGTTAGATTTGCTTCTGATGTTCTCTATCCTTTCATATAAATCACCTCCAACCACTCTGATATCTTTAATCTGTGCCCATTATGTGGCATTTTTCCCATCTTTAATACTCCAGATTTAGCTCACTGATAATTTTGATTTGGTTTTTTTAATGTGTGCACAACTCAGCATTATCAAATTTCTTGTTAGAGATGTAAAGATGTGACTTTGTATAATTTATGTCAAGGCAGCAGTTTTAGCACAAGCATTGCTAATTATATGCTAACATTCTCTTCTCTTCTCTTCTCTTCTCTTCTCTTCTCTTCTCTTCTCTTCTCTTCCCCCTTCCCCTTCCCTCTCTCCTCCCCTTCTCTTCCCTTCCCTTCTTTCATGGACATTACATTAGCTATCCATTGTGTAGCTAACTTTCATTTATAGAATATAAACAATTCTACAGTTAGAAACTGGTTCACTGAAGCTTTTGTGGTTTACCAATGTCATATTTATCAATAATCCACCAAGTAAATTTTGGTCTGGAACAAGCAAAAATAAGGCTCCTTCAAACAAAAGTGGCCTTTATTTACTTAATAGCAAAATATTATTTTTCATGTTTATTCTCACTGCATATGAATTTATTATTAAGCTGTTTTAGGTAGAAATAAGGCAATTAGGTATATACATGGAGAATAGCTCATATCTGAAGTATGGTTCAGTATGTGAAATGATCATATAAGCTGATATGTTTTGTGTGGGAATTAAAATTACGGACACATAGGCAGCAAAGGGAAGTATTATCACACACACACTGACATTAACATGAGAGAAATAAATGTACATTCTTCATAGCTGCCGGGGTCCTGCAAATCAACTATCAAAAGGCTGAAGTTATTTTCTTACTGCTTCTTCATGAGCATGATAGATAACCACTACCTCATTACCTCATAACCATTACCTCATGTCATAAATCCAGAAATAAGACTTAAAAGAGTGATGCCCTCATGAGGTACTATAGGAGGGTCAATGAACCATGTTCAACCCCCGTTTGTAATCTTTGTCACCTCAAAATTGTTTCTCCAACTCCATCTGCCAGTGTCACCATTAATGTGTTCTATCCAGAAGGAAGCACAACTGCTGGTTGCTCTTGCAGGAACGTTGGCCACGGCAAGAAAACAGGTAATATGACTCCCTTGGAAGTTTACTAGATGGTTTATTCTGAAGGGTCCTTTCCCAGAATAAGGAACTGTAGGCAAGACCTAAATATTTCCTGTACTGCATGCATGGATGTCTGCTGGGAGGGCCAGTGATGAAATATGTATTGCAATATTGTAAGGCAACCTGTCTCTTTATGTAGTTGTGTTTGAAATTACGACACAAGTATAGAAGGCCATTGTTTGTGTTGTAATGTCAAAATGCACATGTATTCATTTTGGCAGCATCCATGATTAGGAATGAGTACCTATGTAGATAGCTGCCTAATAGGCTTTAAGTAATACTTATTACTATTACAATATTGCAATAAATTGCATGGGATCTCCCAACTTTGCTTTGCTTACATTTTGTAAGAAATCCCTTTCATTGATAGACTGCTTCAGAGTCCTAGAAGAAGGCGGTGGCAAACGATATCCATGTTGCCAAGAAACAGCATAGATGTCTCCATGAAGTCATTAGGAACTGAGCTTGTCTTGAAAAAGACCTAATCTTTTTTAACTTGTGCAAATTGTACAGTTCATTTAATTCAGACGATTCTTCCTTCTGCAAGGATAGAAAAGTTATCCATGAACTTGCAAGTCAAGGACCCAGGTTTTACAAACTTTGACTCAAATAATTCTGTTGACTTCAATAGAGAGACAAGCACACACACACACCTACTTATGCATCATGAGTCCTGGATTAGTTGGCTTGGCAAATATTTTTGATTTTCTGCCAGAAGTGGAAAGCAGAAATTAAGTAAGAAAGCACAATTGAAAGATTGCTAATTAGTCAATAAAAAGGGTTAGTATATAGAACTAGTGAATTTACATAATGCTCAGTTGGATCACATAAGCAAGTTTATTGTTTATAAGTATTTATTAGGAGCCATTTCAACCTCTAGTTACAGTTTCAAAATAAAGTTTGCCAATTCAAAACTGGTCAGGCTAATCTTTTTTAGACAAATTTGCTATAAGGAAAATTCATAAATGGAACACAGTGATTATGTTTCCTGCCACATACTTTCTGTTGTCAACTTTTAACAACTTTCCCCATGTAAAGTATTGTAAGCTATGTTATGCTTTAACAATAGAAAACATTCAAGGTAGACTTGAATTCAAATCTCCATTAAACTGTAAAGTTCACTGGATAGCTTTGGGTCTTTCACCCACAATCACTGTGTGACTTTTTGCCATTTTGTTTGTACTTTCATTGATTTTTTGTTAGAATAAAGTAGGACAATAAACTTGATACATTGAAAGAAAAGTGTGATAGAAATTAAATGAACAAAAGAAAAAGTAAAGAAAATGTCCCAGTTTATCACTTTTTTTCTTAGTGAAGAAATATATAAATGAAAGCAGAACAGATATTGGAGGTACAGTTGTGGTTTCCCAGCACATGCTGTTCCACAAACTGGGGGAAGTCAGTGAAAAGGACTACCACCTCCCTTCAGTTTATGTGGGTGGGAACCTCAATATCCCCTCTTGGGCAGGTGAGAAGATAGGATGAATCCAACAGGGAGAGATGCCAAGTATTATTTCCCAACTATATGCTTCCCAATACAATCCTGGTTAATTCTACTGTAAATAGTCTCCTTAGATGCCAAGATTGATTTAGATTGCATGTTCCCTTTACCCAAAAGTTAAAGAAGTAAACTATGATTGATCTCCATTTTTAAAAAAAACTTAGAAAAAGTCAGAAGTAAATACAACGGGAGAGAATATACAGAGGATGGAGAAGGGGCATAAAAAAGTGGCAGGAATAATTAAATTTGCCTTCTGATAAATGGGTGTTTTGTGCCAGAGAGCAGGACAAGAAACAATGTATGGAAACTAATTAAGGAGAGAAGCAACCTGGAATTAAGGAGAAACTTCCTAACAGTGAGGACAATTAACCAGTGGAGCAGCTTGCCTTCAGAAGTTGTGGGTGCTTCATCACTGGAAGTTTTAAGAAGAGACTGGACAGTCACTTGTCTGAAATGATATAGGGTCTCCTGCTTGAGCAGGAGGTTGAACTAGAAGATCTCAAAGGTCCCTTCCAGCTCTATTCTGATTGATTGATATACTATAATTAGCCATGTTGTGAACAGACTAGTCAATGTGATGGCCATTTCATAAGAAGACTCATAATATATGATCAGATGTGTGAATCAGCCTCCAAAAGTTTCATGTTACATACATCAGAAATAATACGTGTCTTTCTCCCTCACCTAAAAGCAGCATCTGGCAATATCAGCATGTAAACCAATAAGGAATGAATACCTGCCGATAAAACAGCACTATAAAATTTCAGATAAGAATTTCATATCTGCCTATAAATTCACGGCGTGGTAGTCATTTATACCAGTTAGCCATTTATTCACATGTAGAGATGAAATTATCAGTCTCTGAAGTATATACAGATCTACAATGCTATAATATATGGATTCATTTGTAAATAGGCCTGTCTTAGGATGTTCAAACTATTCATTAGACTAAATATGTTATCCCCAGAGTGTTCCTTTCTTCCTTGGGACTGCAGTGATCTGGAAGCCGCTGCTGATCATGAACACCAAGATCCATGCGGTTTTGAGAAGGAAAAGATTTCCTAAAAGCTTCCACCTCCAGAGCAGCACCTTGGCACATTCCTACATAAAAGCTATAATTAGTCATGATGACACTTTCAATTGCCACAACTAAAATTATAGACCCAACAAAGAGATGCAGACAGTTAAGATGCAGTGATGCAACAGGATCCCTGGGCTACTCAGTAATTATTTACATGAGGAGTGTCAGAAAAATTCTAACTCCTTCCAAGCTTCTGCTTGTCATTGCTTTTTACAGAGCTCAGTTGCCCTACAATAGAAACAACCATAGAACCATAAATTAACATCCAAGTAATGTGTCAATAAGAGAACATAATTGCAAAAACACTTTGCTAGGGATAAACAAGCAGCTGGGATGAAATACTAATAATGCAAGGCAAAGTAAATCCCACTGAATTCATCAGAATTTGTTCTAGTGCCAAATATGTTTATAAAGCAAGGCTGGGAAAACCAACAGATCACGGGCTGCTGCTTCACTCCAGCTAACTCTCACAGGCTAACATCAATTCCTAGACCAAAGTTCAAAACTCATCTACACTATAAACTACCATCACATTGGCTCTGGCTCAATCCATTCAAGAAGATTCAGTATCTGAAGAAAAGGAGGTTCCCTATCCATAGGCTATAACATTGCAGCCTAAACGAAGAACAACTGAGATGATTAAGGGCCTGGAGACTAAAACATATGAAAAAAGTTTGCAGGATTTGGGTTTGGCTACTCTAGAAAAGAAGGACTAGGAGTGATATGACAGCAGTGTTTCAGTTATTTGAAGGTCTGACACAAAGAAGAGGGGGTCAACTTATTTTCCAGAGCACCAGAAGACAAGACAAGAAACAATAGATGGGAACTAATCCAGAAGAGAAGCAAGCTGGAATTAAGGAGAAAGTTCCTAACAGTGAGCACAATTAACCGGTGGAACAGCTTGTCTTCAGAAGTTGTGGGTGCTTCAGGGGACTTCCGGTGGCAGGCGATTTCGTCGGTCGCAGCTGTTTGCTGCCTCCCGCCTGTTTTGCGTAAAAGCCGGTTTGACAGCCAGCATCAGCTGTCAAACGGCTTGATACCTTTCCCCTGGGCATAAGGGGATAGGTGAGCTGCCCGGGGTAGGAGTTGAGTTCCCGAGTCGTCCTATATTGACGATGTAGGTGAGAACTCCTCCGGAGCCCCGAGGATTCTCCGCGATCCAGGACGCCTTCGCTTCGGCGAAGCTAGAAGCCGCCGCCACCACTGCAACTTGAAGTTAATTGTGAGTTTTACTTGTAAGCAGACGAACCAACTTTGGAAGCTTGCTTTTTATTTTGGACTTTACTTTAACTTGGATAACAAGTTTCTCCCCGTACGTGTGTTGGAATGAGGAAAAGTGAAACCAAAATGGCGATGGATTGATACTTTTCAGCAAGAAGTGAAAGTGATTTCCGGTTTGAAATTTTTGCTACTTTGAATCTGCGTATTATTTGTTTTGGCTGAATTGCTCAAACTTACTGCTAATATGGTTCTGAGAAAAATCGTGCCTTTAACTTTGAGACCGATTACATCCCTGATGTCTCAGACATCTCAACTAACCTCTGAAATTTTCCACTTGTCACCCCCGTTATCTTTTTCACCTCCACCGCCCCTTGTTAGAGAGCTGCAGAACTTGGTCTCCGCAATGACTGAGATGTTTCAATCGTTTGATGTTAAATTTCAAAATAGATGTGATCAAGTGA
>NW_015387111.1:46428-54933 GCF_001527695.2 Protobothrops mucrosquamatus
TGGAAAAAAAAGATATTACCAACTATGGATGATTGGAGACAGAAAGTATCATATTTTGCAGAGATGGCAAAAATATCCGCGTACCTGAAGGATCATTCTCAGGAAAAATTTATCTCAATATGGAGAAGATGGATAGATTATATTCAGAGAAAGTATGAACTGAAAAATTATTATGTAGCTTTTGATTAAAAATTTAGAACAAAATTAGGTATATTATATATTGATACAACTTAAAAAAAAAACTCTTTGTTGTAATTTACTGTTATTTTAGAGTCACGGTAATTTTGTACTAGTGTGTAGTAATAATGAGTAGTTTTTGATTACTATTGGATGATTGTGTATTTATTTCCTAGATTAGCTTCGGGAAGTCCTGGGGGGGAGGGGGGTAAGGGGTAGGTTGGTGTTATAGATTTATATGTATATATATGTATGATTTTTTTTTAAGGAAGTGCCCGGTGGTACCCCAACTGCACGGACGGGATGGTTGAGGGGGAAAGGGAGGTAGGGAAGAGGGAGGAAGGAGGAGTGGTGGTAGGATAGTGAGGAGGAAGGTGTAAGTAAGTGAGAGGGTGGTGCGGAAGGGGGACACCGGACACTTCCGTGAATGTATTGATTGGTGTTGATTTTTGTTTTTATGGTTGATATTGTGATAAAAGGTTTATGTTTTTGTTCTTTAATGAAAAATCAATAAAAATTTATTTAAAAAAAAAAACAACATTCCAGCTGATCAGCGCTTCTTCTGGGCTCAGCAGAAACGCCAGGATCAGTGCTGCTTTCCAGCTGATTGGTGCTTCTTCAGGGCTCAGCAGAAGCAGCAGGATCAGTGCCGAGCTCCAGCTGGAGCCTGGCGCTGATCCTGGCACTTCCACTGAAACCTGACAGCCCCGAAGAAGTGCTGATCAGCTGGAGAGCGGCACTAATCCTGGCACTTCCACTGAGCCCTGACAGCCCTGCAGCTCCAGCCATCTCTCGCTCAGGCTTGTGCGGTGCTGCCACCAGTTCAGCTAATTCCCCTCCCCCGCTACCACTTTTCTAGGATGGTCGCGTACCACATGCCAGGTGCCAATGTACCACAGGTTTCAAAGTTTCAGGAGGGGCATTTAATTAATCAAGTCAGCCCCCTTTATTGGTGCAGGAATCCAAATGAAAATAACCATGGCACAGCCCACCCTTCTCCTACAATACAAAAAACAATTACTTTAGCTTGTGAGCAGGTTAATAATAACACAAAGAAGATAAAAGAACAATTTTGTAATTTAAATCTACGAACTCAGAAAACAACTACAGAGAAGGAACCAGCACCCAGAAAACAGAAGGAAAACTACAGAATGCTGACACAAACATTGATGATCTAAAGGAAGAAACTAATGACCAGACTCAGATAAATAAAAACTCAGAAGACACAATGATAATATTGGAAATGGAAAAGATATTTTATAAACCAAGGTTTCAGAACATACTGGATGACAAGGAAGGAGAGCTGATGGAATGGAAGATAAAGTCGTTAACAGAACTGTGGGGAACTGGAGGAGGAGGGAGGTGGTTTAATGAAGATCAATGGGCTACCTCTTCCAAAAACACTTTAACCAAACTGTTTCTCTTGTTTCAAAGAATATATACAAAAATAGAGGAAGAATTATTTGATGATCCAAATGCACTGACTTGGAAAGTTAGTTGGCAAAGAAAGAAAGCTAGAGTAAGATTGAAGGAAATGGAAGCTTTGACCTATTAGAGGGAATACTATATTATAATTAGAGGTTTGAATATGGTTAAGAATAGATTGTTAGAAATAGAAGTATTATTATAACTAGATAGGATTTGTAATCAGAATATATATATATTGGTATGAAAAGGGAAATAAGAATATATTAAGAACTTTGAATAAGGGATGCTTTTGGTTGCCCAAATATAACTTGTTTTGAAATTATAAATTATTGGGATACTTTGAATATGGATGGGAAATTAAAATTGAAAAAAGGGAAAATAGGATATGGATAATAAGTGGAAATTGAGTGTAAATACAATTAAGATATGCTTTGGCTAGAAAAGATATTTTAAACTGATATTATTGATATTGTTAGAAAAATGTAACAAATGTTCATATGCAATTGTATGTTTACTAACAATAAGAATTGTATTTGCTTAGTGTGGAAAAATGGTTATTACCAAAAGAAGAGAGGATGTACTGGCGGGTGTAATAGTGGACTTAGTTGGAAGAAGCTTATATGTACCACAGAATCACTAATGGACTCAGTCATCACGCTGCCTATTGAGCACTTGTTTGTGAAAATAGAAAATTAATAAAACATTTATTTAAAAAATCTGGTTATGAGAGAAAGAGAAAGAGGGAGAGAAGCAAGGCAACATTCTGCTCAGTAAAGAGACCATTATTAACTTTTAAAGCCAAATTCCCTGGTTTTTAACTGCATATTTAGAAATAATATTCCAGGAAAAAGCTTTTCTTTATGAAATACTGTAAAGAAGAAAATTTGTGTCAGAAATGCAATTTTGCTTACAAGTTTTGAAAAGTGATTGAGGCCTTCTTGGTTTTATACTTTTAAAAAAGTATTAACAAAGCTAAGAACTACAAAAGGAAAAAAAAACATTAATCATATGTAACCAGTGGTGGGATTCAGCCAGTTCGCACCACTTCAGCAGAACCGGTAGCTAATTATTTGTTGCCCAGGCCCAGAATGGACTTCCGGAAGCAGCATCCACACAGAGAACTGGTTGTTCATATATTTGAATCCCACCACTGTATGTAACTAATTTTCATGTATGGAACTAACTCTGCTAAGCTTAAATACAAGCTTATACAGTACATAATAGATTCACTCCCCAATTAAGGAAATTTCCTACTTATTATAGAGACTAAGCAAATGTTAACATTCAAGTCCATCAAATAAACACAAAACATATATATTAACTACTATTTTTACAAGAGGTAGTAAGGAGCCAATAATTGGAAACTAACGTCCTTAACCACTAGCTATCAGTGAGCAATGAAGGAGTTTGCCAACCACCAGTTTCCATGTGTCTTATTTTATCCGAATCAAAGCAAGCTGCAAAGTTCTCTAGGCTTATCGCTCAAATTGTTAACAATATCTATGAAGCATGAATTTGATATTTAGCAATATCTTATCTGGTGGAATAATAGACTGGATAATTCATACTAGAAGGAAGCCTGCTTTGTATCTAAACAAAGAAGAGTAGGAGAAACAAGATTTCCATTAACAATTCTGCAGGGCAGATAAAGAATTTCTCTGTCCTTGCAGATCAGGAGCCATTGAAAATGTAATCCATATGCTTTCATATTGGGGCTTATATTTAGATTGAGACAAGGTTGCTCAGTGGCTTAAAGATGCTGGAGATGGCCTTTGCTCCAGCAGTTCAAGTCCAGCGGTTCACTGCATGGTGGAGTGAGCTTTTGTCACTTGCCTCAACTTCTGACCACTTTCTTCTTCTTCTTCTTCTTGTGCCATATCCATTATCGGATGTTGGCGATCATGTTGGCGATCCTGTTTTTATTAGCAGCCGCAGGAAAAAGTGCTGCTGAGTTTTGTCCAAACCAATCCCTTAGATTTTGAAGCCACGATGTTCTTCTTCTGCCTGGACCTCGTTTGCCTTCAATCTTTCCCTGGAGGATTAAATGGAGTATGCCGTATTTTTCTGGGTGTCACATCACATGTCCAAAATATTCTAATTTTCGTTTTTTAATTGTTTTGATGATTTCCCTTGACTTTCCCAGGTGGCTTATCACCTCCTCATTTCTGATCTTGTCAATCCAGCTTATACGTAACAGCCGCCTATAAATCCACATTTCAAATGCTTCTAGTCTCTTCAGATGGCCTTCTGTCAGAGACCAACTTTCTACTCCATAGAGCAGGATAGAAAAAATATAGCATCTGACAAGCCTGATTTTCAGTCTTAGGCTTATGTCGTGACTGCAGAAGACCTTTTTCATTTTGAAGAATGCTGTTCAAGCTTTTTCTATCCTTACCTTTACTTCAACAGTCATGTCCCAGCTTTCATGTAAATTAGAACCGAGGTGCGTGATCCTTTCAACTTTTTCTAGTGGTGTTCCTTCTGAATTTATTGGTGGTAAATTAACGGGTTGTTTGCTGACGACCATGATCTTGGTTTTTGAGGTGTTAAGCTTCAAGCCATATTTTTCAGATATTTCTGTGACTCTGTTGATGAGGAGCTGAAGGTCTTCATGCTTACTGGCAAGCAGAACTGTATCATTAGCATACATTTGACCACCTAGCAGTTCGAAACTTTGCTACATGTGAGTAGATAAATAGGTACCACTTGGGTAGGAAATGTGGTGGAATTTTGTGCGGACAGTTGGACCCCTGCCAGTTTTGGACCTGCCTGGATGTGGCAGTCGACTGTGAGGCAACATTGGTGGTGAGAGAAAGCGCTGCATGATGCTGCAGGATGTCATTCATCTTTCTGATGTGGAACTAATTCACCCCTGTGGTGCCTACTGGATAGCACATGAGTGCAAACAAGATGATCTAGCTCTGTTCAGCAGCCAAACAAATATTTGTACTAAATATGTAGTCGCCTGGCTAATTGTACCATCACCATACACTAAGTAAATAAAATATGTTTAGATTGCCTATGTTTAAGAACATTACTCAGTTCTATTGAATTGTCCAGGCTATTCAAATCTGTCTTATTTTCATGTCATTAGAAAATGATTTTATTTATGTATTCATTCATTTATTTATTCATTCATTCAATTTGTATAGCCACTCATTTCATATTGTGACTCTGGGTGCCTCCTATAATTAAACAAGCAACAACACAATCAGTGGACAAAATATAAAAGTCAATGAAAAACAGTAACTCCTTTAAAACAAATTAAAACCCATATAAACCCAGGCATGTGCAAGTCAATCAATACCAGCAGGCTCCAAACCATATCAGGCATATTCCCAAGAGACGTTGACAGAGCCATGTCTTGCAGCATCTTTTGCTCAGATGCAGGCCAGGGAATTCTGGGAATTGATGTCCACATATCTTGAAGCTGCTGAGTTGCTTTGAGAACTGATTTAGAGCCTTTCAGAAGTCAAGCTGTATTAGAGTCTGTCTAACTTCCAGGGGACTAAGGTTCTAAAGGATAGGCACTGTGGCTGAAAAAGCCCTCCCCCTCCTGTAAGAATATTACCCACAAAGAAACACAAAGATTTGTGTAGTAACTTGTAATGTTAAAGGGGAGAAAATAAATTCTCAAGCTGCCATGAATAGTATATATAGGGCATGTCAAAGGAGTGTAATTTTACTGTATTAAAATAGGGATAAGGAATTTTATTATGCTTGTTAAAAAATATGGTTGTCCTTTGGTTATAATAAAGAACCTGTTCTGTTTGTTCTTATTAGCAATAACAACAAGAAGAAAAAAAACAGAAGCAAGGATATCTCAGTCATCACCATGCTGACTGAGTACCGGTAGTAACCATTCTTCATGCTAATCGTCAAGAAAGACACTATACTCCACTGTTCATCCTAGTTGCATTTCTAGCTGGGATACATTATCCAGATGCTGCTTATGACTTAAATAATCTTGACATATAGGACATATACTTGTACCCAGTGTCCACCATAGTTTTTAGTAAACTGCACCAAAGATGAAATCCTTTGACTATTCAGCCTTTAGGACTACCTTCAAAGATCATTCAATTATTATTTTTTCCCAGTACAAACTAATATACCTCTCACTGAATCTCAACTTTTAATATTCCATTAAACAAATTTCTTTTTGAAAATTATATTTATTGAAGGTTTTTTACAGAATAAATACAATACAATACAATACAATTCTTTCAATACAAATTGAAAGAAAGAAAAGGAAAGTAAGGTGGTGAGTAAATAAGAAAGAAAGAGCATTAAAGAGGCAGAAAAGAAAGAGCAAAAAAGATGTAAAGCAGCTTCTGATCTTCTTTATAGCAGTTATAAATACATTTGTATTTTATCCTCTCTAAAATTATATCATAGCTCCCTTCTTTCCATATTCTACCTTTTCTATTTGTTAAACCCATAAATCACAAGTTCATTTCCCCCCTATTTTGGAAGCCTTCCATAAAGGTTTCCAGTCAATGAAAAATGTATCTGTTTTTTTTCCCCCTTATCAAACAAATCAATTTTGCCATTTCAGCATTTTCTATCTACTTCACCAACCATTTCTCCATTGTGAGTATTTTAGAGTCTTTCCATCTTTATGCGTATAATAATCTTGCTACCATTGAACAGATTTCCAAGATAGAAATGTTCTCTCAGAACATCCCCCCCTTTCGTCTCTTTATTTGTGTCTTTGGTGTCTGCCCAGCCATCCTGCCTTTTGCAATTACTGCTCCATTCTCAAAGTTTGCAGATATGGAACCCCAGGGTTCCCATGGTAGAATGGGAAGAAGTGGTAGAATCTCTCCTTCCTCCTTTTTTCCCCTTCTTCTTTCCTGAAACTTGCAGTAGCATTCTGTTTCCTTTTTTTCCAGTCATTTTTTTCTTTGTAAACGTTTAACACAAACTTCATTAGAGCCTTGTCCACCACTCATTTTCCTTTCAGCAAGACCCATTTGCTTCCTAGGATCACTGCCAATGCATCACATGGGACACAAAAACTGTTAACAATGATTTCCTTTTATTTCCTAATTTTTCTTTCCAGGTTTCATTCACTTTCTTTTCCAGCTGATCATTCTACATAGCTGAAAATACACCGGACCATCGTAAGCTGAGCCTCTTGCTGCTGCTGCTGCTGCTGCTGCTGCTACTACTACTACTACTACTACTACTACTACTACTACTACTAATAATAATAATAATAATAATAATAATAATAATAATAATAATAATAATAATAATAATAATAATGTTGGAAGGGATCTTGGAGGTCATCTAGTCCAACCCCCTACTCAGGCAAGAAACTCTATACCATTTCAGACAAATGGCTGTCCAGTCTCCTTAAAAACTTCCAGTGTTGGAGCATTCACAGCTTCTGGAGGCAGGTTGTTCCACTGATTAATTGTTCTAACTGTCAGGAAGTTTCTCCTTAGTTCTAGGTTGCTTCTCTCTTTGGTTAGTTTCCATCCGTTGCTTCTTGCTTTGGAGAATAGCTTGACTCCCTCTTCTTTGTGGCAGCCCCTGAGATATTGGAACACTGCTATCATGTCCCCCCTCATCCTTCTCTTCGTTAAACTAGACATACCCAATTCCAGCAGCCGTTCCTTGTATTTTTAGCCTCCAGTCCCCTGATCATCTTTGTTGCTTTTCTCTGTACTCTTCTAGAGTCTCAACATCTTTTTTTACATTGTGGTGACCAAAACTGGATGCAGTATTCCAAGTGTGGCCTTACCAAGGCATTGTAAAGTGGTATTAACACTTCACGTGATCTGGTTTCTATCCCTCTGTTAATGCAGCCTTGCTTATTGGCTAAATGGGTTGATATGTATTTTTACAGATTGTGTGGTCTTCAAGTAAACCACATGGTCGTTAAGTGAATCCAGCATATTCAATGGGCATTTTTTGCTGTTTTCTCTTGGAAAATGGCAAAATAGTCTCAGATTGCTTTCATGTGATGGCCGAATGCAGTTATAAATGAAAGCTGGTGGCCGAGCAGCTTGCATTGGAAATATACATGACTGTAGGGATGCGTGGGTGGCAGTAGTAGTTTGAGGAAAGATCATAAATAGTTTTTTTTGGAGGTCTGTTGTAACTTTGAATGATTGTTAAACAACAGGTCATAATTTGAGAACTATCTGTATTCCATCCTTGAGAACTAATCATTGCTAGAATATAAGTTCTTTTCTCCAGTGACAAAAATTGGTGGTTTCAGGGTTTTGTACAAGTGACATTTAGGAAAGCCTACTACATTATGTCCAATAATAGTTAATTACTGAAAAAAAAATAGAAAATTTATATTTATTTCAAACGGCTGCAAACAATTAACACTAGAGGGCAGCAAAGCAAACATTATTTCTTCAGTGCTTTGTAGGAAATAGCTGAAGAGAAGGATAGAAAAACTTCCATGTTCTTGGCTTTGGCTGCTAAAGACTTGAAACAGACATCTGCATAAACACAATGGTAATGTTTATATAGAGTGACTTTTAAAAATTTTTAATTGATTTAATTTTGAAAAGGTCTTGGGAAGTTGTCTTTAGAGATTTTGAGTTCCCCTCTGAAATTTTCAGATGTTTTGAGAGGAATTTAATAACATTGGTTTGCATCATTACATATATATTGTCCCAGAACCCAGGAGGCAAGCACCTAATCTAGCAATAAGAAAGATCTGGAATTAAAGAAGCCACCCATTCTTAATACTCTTGCAAATATGTTAAATAATCCAAGAAGCAATTTCCTAAATCTTACTTGCTGGGTGGGCTACAAGAGTTAGCATTTCACCCTTCCCTTGCCCTTTAGACTTCTTGGGATCTTCTACAGCAGTGGTTCTCAACCTGTGGGTCGGGACCCCATTTGGGGTCGATCGACCATTTCATGGGGGTC
>NW_015387111.1:55435-78422 GCF_001527695.2 Protobothrops mucrosquamatus
TAATGAGGCAATAAGTGTGCCACCACATACCTCAAAAGAACCAGCATCCTCCTAGCTCCACCCAGGCCACCCCCGACACGAGTGACGTTGAGCTGGCCATGCCCATTCCCTGAGAATGATATAGCCAATATTATCTCCTAAAATAAACAATATAGTCTTCTAACATTCAATTATTCTAAAAATAATAAATCTGGTGACTTCAACATCTTGCTGATTTCTTCTGCAGATCTTTTTTTTTTTAACCCAGTCTTAAAATAACACAAGAAGAAACTAATATTATACTGCATGTATCAGGACATTCATTTAATTTTAATTAAGTGTATGAAGAACTGCAAGCTTGGCTTCTCTACATATCTGCTGACCAAGCTGTTTCACCATCATTTTTAAAACTTTTTGTTTTTGCACATTATGCAGATTTCTAAATACGTACATTGGACCTTTTGAATGGGTGATGGAGGAAGGAAGTCATTCTAATATTGAACTCCTTCTCACTGAAAATGGAATATATTGAAAAATGCAACATTTTGAAGTTATGTTTAGGAGATGAATATAGGAGCAGATAGCAGATAGCAAAAATATTTACAATAACCTTTTCAAGATACTTTGCCAATTTGCAAATTAAGTATCTGCCTGCAGGAATCCACCCTTGCAAGTCTCACCTTTGAATTTATGATGAAGGACTCTTCAATGGAGCCACCGATTATGCAATACTTGTTAATAAAATCTTTATATTGCTTTCTTCAATGACTGGTCTCGGTGATATCATCAGCTCACCTAATTTGATTGGCTGCATTGCATTATCATGCTCTTGGCTACGCATTCTCTGATTGGCTGGATGTGCCCTTTTGACTCAAAAAAGGGAGGCAGAAATCATGCCAAAGCATCTGGAAATGATGAAATAATAGCAATGAAGGGAACTGGAGTGGGGAATGGGGAGAAAAAAAAACTCCTTATAATCGGGGTATTTTCAGAACATATTACTGACTTCATAACCCCAAATCATTCTTTTCTGCCAGAAAAATCAAATCAGCAGAATCTTTTGAAAAACTCTGCTGCTAATCATTATTACTGAGCTCATATTCAAAGGTTTTGAGAGAAAGTTACTTTTTTTCCCTCTCCTCATAATCTTCACGTGTTTCATCTGTCTGAACATTTCGATATATTTCCCTTCCTTCTCTTATCTTGTGTCTCCCTGTTCCTCCCCCCAATGCAGATAGAAGAAGCCCCTATCAAAAAGGAAAGAAAAACCAAGAAGAGTAAAATGAAAGGCATCTTTGAAACAGCATTAGAAGAGAGAGGAGCTGTTTTATACCTCCACCCCCTTTTCCTTACCCAAATAAATCAGTTACCAAATAATTAGTGTAATACTAATTTTCAGGATGTTAAAAAATGCTAAACAGTTGACTTTTTAATTATTTTTAATAGTTGGTATTATTTACAGAATCCTGATGAAAATTAAAATTCACAGACTTAATTAGCATGAAAAAGGCAGTATCCACATGGTTCGCCAAGTATGTCTTTCTCTTACACTTGCAAAGAGATGAATGAAAGAAAAAATAAATTTATAAATATTATGTTATTGATCATTTAAAGACAAAACTTCTGGAATCATTTTATGAATAAATTCAGTCTATTTTTCTATATAGAAATTTAAGACATATATCATCAGAAGATAGATCTGGCCTGCAAACAAGCTAAAGTCTCTCCATCCTAGTGTTTCATAGCAGTAATAATTTAGAAATAATGCCAAATGAGTTCAGGAAGACTTATTCCCAAGTCTTCAATTTAGGAAAGTGGTGCTATTAGTAGAGCAAAGTGGTTTTTTTCCCCTCTAGAACAATGTTTCTCAACCTTGGCCATCTTAAGATGTGTGGACCTCAACTTCCAGAATTCTTTGCTGGCTGGGGAATTCTGGGAATTGAAGTCCATGCATCTTAAAATGACCAAGGTTGAGAAACACTGCTCTAGAATAAAAAGAGGGAAAATCTGTAGAACTCCAGATGTTGTCGAACTAGATCTTCCCGCTTTTTTTCCCATTAGCTAAGTTCACTATGTTGTTTAGCACCATCTGGAAAATGTCAGGGTCCTTATCCTGCTCTGTTGCCTCTTTAGTGCTCCAAATGTTTATTTGTAGTCATTTGTTTTTTTATGAAGCTCCATGTACGAGCAACTAACAAAAAGAAACAAGAAACAGGATGTTCAACATTTTCTCTTAATTCAAGGATTGACACCCTGCTGTCCATTGGCTGTAGTGTATCACTCAGAATATCCTGATTACACAGCTAGTATTTGGCAGCAAAAGTGTTACTTCTCAGTGATGATGGGTTTTTTTGCTCCAAAGTGCAAGAAATAGGTGTTTCTATACTATTTTACACTTTAAAAATTTATAAATCACAAAAAATGAGGAAATATGTTTTACTCGAACCACTGCTAAAGTCAGCATGTTATTGTATATGTCCTGCGAAGCTGTGGCTTCCTCTTTAATAGGAAGAGTAGATATAATTTGTATTTTATAACACCTTTTGAGCTAAAGTGATATCAATCTGCTCTATATATTAAGTAATTATATTTACTAATGTATGCAAAGTCCACTGGAGTTGGGTGGCAAATTAAAATAAATAAAATATTGCTCACCTCCAAACTCCAGTTGTAAAAAGAAAAATGCTTTAATTATACTCATCTGGAATTGTATTTGTATTTTTTTTGTATCATTTGGAAATTAGTTTATTCACAAGATCTTGTAGGATCCCTCTCTTTCTCCCTCTCTCTCTCCCCCCCCCATCTCTCATGCACTCTCTTTCCCTCCCTCCCTCCCTCAGTTGTGGACTTCGTAACCAATGTAATGAGTTCACTTTTACATGTCTTCTAACTGAGGAAACATGATGCAAATTGTGAGTGCATATTATATTCTTAAAATGATTCTAAATATGATAGTATCCAATGGCCATCAATTCAAGTTCTCATCTATATACCACATATCTTGGAAATGTTTCAGCAAAGGGAAAGGGAGATTACAAAACTCACTTATGAAATTCTTCTCTTCTGATGAATGCCTAGAACTTCTAATAAGATAACCTTAATTGTAATACATCTTTTCATACTGAAATTTAGCACTACTGAAAATTAGTAGCCTCTGAGAAGGCCAACTCACACCTAAATATGTTTACATGGCAAAGTTCATTCGGTTAAACAATTAAACTGCATAGATTTCAAAATGTTTAAGAGTTCTCCTCGGGGACCAGAACTGGGTCTATGGTGCAGATACTGTAGGATATTCTTCTGCACTGTAACCTCAACAAAGCTGATCAGTCTCAACAATAGGAGGCTTTCCTCTTGAGGTGATAACACTTTTATGAGGAGGAATTACCTCAGGAAAAGATTTCTCAGATTTCTCTGACTGAAATTAATGTTTATTTTTTAAAAAACATAATGGATATTAATAGCTTTTGCTTGATTTTTTTCCATTTATATCCCATATTTCCCCAGAAACTTAACACAGCTGGTCTCAATTAATCACCAGAACAACCACATTAGTAGATTACTGACCTTTAAAAACACCAATGCAGATTCCTGGTTGCTTGTGAACTTGATCCCATTTCTCAATCCAACTATCCAATCAGAATGTATAATTCTTTATCAATACTTGATCTCTTAGAAATTGTATGCTGACAGTTACATTAAAATTACTGCTTTTAGTTGATGTGAAGAGATGCAAAGTGTGTATTACGATAACCGCTTACTTCTTTGAGAGATTCAAAACACTAAAAGATGTTGCAATCTAAAATAACAGTTATTTTAACCCCCCCTTCTGTATATGGGCATTCCTAGGTTGTTCAAAGGCTCATTACAACAGGTGTGTGAGTTGGGGGTGGGGAATGGCTGAACATATTTTAATTCCTTTTTTTTTTTTTTTATAACAAGTAAGACATCAGGACAAAAGCTAAAAAAAAATAAAAAAAATAAAAAAAGAGAAACTTGAAAGTAGGTGCAATTACAAAATCAAATGCACAGATACAACGCATAAAAGGTGGAGAATACGAGTTGCGGCTAAAAATTGCCAAATGACACAATTGGTGAGTGAGAGCCAACATGGCTCAGAGGTTAAAGTGCTGGACTAGGAGGAAAGAGAGCCAGATTTCCATCTCCCTCTAAACATGAAAGCCATTTGTGTGGCCGTGGGCCAGTTATTCCCTCTCAGAGCCAATCAGTTTCAGCCTCTGTGAAAAACCAGCTGATGAGATCCTCTCATTGCATCAAGCATTGAGAGTTTCCCTGCAGACAAAAGTGGATTTTATATCTATGCAGGACAAGCACTAAGAAAAAGTACAGCAACCCATATACAGAAAGGAAAGGAAATGGGTATGTGTATTTATAATCTTATGGAGAAATGCAACATTTTAGGCATTAATATGTAACATTGGCCAAATATAAGTAAAACAACCTTTCTTTCATATCTTTTGAGTACACCCTTGTTACACTGGAATGCAAGACTAAAAGAAATTGGCTTTAAACACAGTTGGCTTGTCAAAAGCTGTCCATTACTCTAGATTTTCAGCTTTGTGTCTCAAACATTGCTCTTATTTGATTTATTTTGATTACAGTTATGTCTGCTTAATGTTTCATTCATGAAATATTAGGAAACATGCACTGAAAACAAAAATTGGACTGAAGGACTAGAGAAGTAACCCAGAAGATATGAAAGCATATTTTCTGAGTCATGTGATTACTCTTTAATATTTTACCCAGGGACACAGAGAAACATTTGCCTTAGGTGTTTATTGTAAGCCCATTCTAAAATGTTCATTGGCCACAATACACTTCCACATTGCAAAACTTTCTTTTGCTTTCTGGTACACTGACATGAATTGGAGTTGCTCTGAGCATCAAGGTTGTTTCACATACATGACCATTTGTCCTCATGGACATAATTATAGTCTTGCATGTACTTGAGAAATCAGTATCATGGCCCCCCCTGGCAGTGATGGGATTCAGCCAGTTCGCACCAGTTCAGCATCCACACAGCGAACTGCTTGTTCATATATTTGAATCCCACCACTGCCCTCTGGACTCTACATTACATGTGACACCCTAGGAGTAGTGCATTCAATCAATCAAGTTTCAAAATGCAGTCTGGAAAAGTATACACCCCTGTTCAAATGTGCTGCATGGTAGCTGTCACAGAATGTAGTCAGTTTCTATCCTAGCATTTCTAATGCATTTATCTGCTTTAAAAAGAAAGTACAAAAATAGAGGGAGAGAACAAATGCACATCTCCTGAGAGATACTTGCTGGATCAGAAACATGTTAAACAAAGTAGACACAGATGGTTCCTTAATGCATGCTGTGTCCTTTCTAATTAGGTCTGCTTACAATAAAGATATCAAGAAGTTGTTTTTTTCTCAAAAATGAATGTTAGAGTTACTGAAGTTTGTAGAAGTTTTGATCTTCTGCCACCACCACCAGCAGCAGCAGCAGCAGCAGCAGCAACAGCAGCAGCAGCACTCAATTAAATTATACACTTGCTGAATTGCAGTATTTACATTGTGTGAATGCTCAGAAGATTTTGTGCATTCTCCATGATTTTCCATGACCAACAACACCTGGTTTTCATGCATTTATGTTGCATAACAAGCATGAAGAGCTGTTTCAGGTATAAGCCTAAGCATCTACCTAGGCATGCCTGGCACCAGGGTCAAAGGAAGTGACCACAAACCCCATCAAAGGGATCAAAACCGCATCCCTTTTTATGATGCATAGGGCTTTGACTATCACAATTGCAGATGCCACTGCTGTGACTTATTTTTTAAACACTCCCCTCCACCCTTCCCGCCCTCCCATGGATTCCCTGTCCACCAGGGTCATTCTTATATTTTTAAGAACATCACTGCAAGACAAAGTTGGACCTATGCAAAGGAGCATCTGAAAAATGTTTGACAGACCCCATTCCTGCCAGAAAGAGGACTCCATATCAAATGCCAGTTATATTGGGATTCCCATCAGCCAGGGTCCTGGCAGATGGTGCCCCTTGCCTTCCAGAAGGACTAAAGTAGAAAGAAGAAGTAACTACAGAGAATCTGATTTTTGCTTCAGTTCCATAAAGGATATTATTCTAGATATAGTAATAAGTGCACTTAAACAGAGGAAGGTCCATCTGTCACAATCAGATGATACAGATGAAGGCTTTCTTAAATAAAATAAAATAAAACCTTTTCTTTCCTGCTCCTTTGTCTTTTGTATTGCCAGACTGTAACTGTTTTGCTCCTTAATCACAGACAGAATTTTTAAAATGGAGACACTTTATGCAGGAGAAGGAGAAAAAAAAAGAACAGGAAGAAGTGATTTGGTAAAACTCTGCAAACTAAAGATAACATAAAAATTAGTAACACGTACCCATTTGCAATAGAGTAGCCATTCCTTTCAGTCTAGCTTTTTGGTATATGTTTCTCCATGAATGGTCAAATATGCAAGTGTCAGCATCCCATCTGTAAAACTACTCCTTCACAAAACTGCAGAATGGAAAATCATCTCTACATTAAGTTTCCACACTTCTATGTAGTTCCATTATTTTGGAATCAAGAAATTTGCTAGTTAACTAGTCACAGTTAGCTTTAACTAATCATTAAAATATAATGTTCATCCATATTATTTTTTCAGATGGTTCATCTAAATCCTTAATGTGTATATGATCCCAGATTGTAGTCAGGGGTATAAAGTTAATATTATTTTAAGTATTGATAATGAAAAATGCCCACATTAGCAGCATACTTTCTATTCATCACAGTTACATTTTCCAAGAGATCTTTAATTTTCAACTCTATAAATCCTAAATATGTCTTTCATTTATTTTCCATACTTCAAATTACAGCTGTTAAACATTTGCTCCACTGAATATTTTAAAAAATACATTTTAAAAAAGCACTTTTTTCACTGGTCATCCTTACAAAGGAAAGGAAGTAAATCTAAAGTTTGGTATTTTAATGTTTATTAAAAATATTCCACTTAAGATTAAAATATCTAATTAAAATAAAATACAATGAAATTTGAATGAAGTTCCTTTTAAGAGGTGCCTTAAAGTTTAAGTGAAATTTGTATTTTTTTAGCCTCTCATGTGTTTCTCAGATTGTGCATGAAATAGGAAATACAATATTGATTCTAATCACTTTTATACCAACTGAAAATATCTCAAATTAAACTGTCACCACATATCAGAGGAATTAGTATTGATTGATTAAGTATCATCAATTCAGTGTTGACTCTTAGTGATCACATAAATACAATTTCCCCAAAATCTCTGTCCCCCAACCTCATCTTTCAGATATTCCACCCATTCCACAACTGAGTCCATCACTTCTGAGGTGCCTCAGAAGTCAACAATCTCACCCCTCCCATTTAACTATGTGAAACTGCTGAGTGAACCACAATCCATCAGTTTGGGATTCAGTCTGCTGATGATATCCAATTGTATATCTTAATTCCCAGCTCTTGAGGTGAAACTGTCTGTGTACTGACCCAGTGTCTGGAGATTATTCAGGGCTGGATGGGGAAGAACAGACTTTGGCTCAATCATGACAAGGCTGAGTGACTATAACTGTTTGGTCCTCCAGGTCAAGATTGTTTTCTCCCTTGATCTTGCATGAGTTTGCACTTCCTCTTTCAAAATTCATGTGCAACTTGGGGGGGGGCTTCTGGATTTGCAGCAGATGACAGCTGTAGCCAGGAGGACCTTTGCACAGATTTATCTGGTGCTCCATTGCATCCTTTCTTTGGCCACCAAGCCCTTCAGACATTCATTCACACCAAGATCACCTTACTATTGGACTATTGCAATATACTCTATATGAGGCTGACCTTGAAGACCATCTAGAAGCTACAGCTCTCATTGTACCAATATGTCATCATTGTTATATGATCTGCATTGGTCACCAATCAAATGCTGTGTGCATTCAAGATGCAGATTGTCACCTGTAAAGATCTTCATAGCATTGGGCTAGGTTATCTAAGGGACCAGCTATCTACTGTTGTTTCTGTCTGCCCAACATATTAGGCAGAGTGGTGTATTTTAGGTTCTTCAATTAAATGTCATCTTGTGGGACTGAAGAAGCATATGGTTTCTCTATTGCAGACCCTTCCCTCTGGACAGCATCCCCCCTAGCCAATATATGTATGGCTCCCATTCTTCAAAGGTTCCAGAAGTCTCTTAAGACCCAGCTGTGCTCTTCCGGTTAGGCGTTGTGGCATAATGGGTGCAGAAAGATGGAGCTCTGTCTTCCACATTTGATTTTGCCCCACTGGGGACTCTAAAAAGGGTCAAAAGTCACCCTGGAGAGGTGACAAAGAAGGAGAGGACCCTCATCAATCATGGAGGTGAGGTGGCCCTTCAGCTGGATCCATGGAAGCCCTCCAAACTGGTGGAGGGAAGACTGGCTACATTCGTGTGGCCAGTCAGAAGCTGCTGACAACCGAAGATAAGCACTAATGCAATTTTTTAGCAATGTGGATGGAACCGGGTTAGACTTTATCCTCTTTTTATGACCTTTAATACTACTCTCCTGGAAAAAAAATGCCCAAAGCAAAGAATCCTTCCCTATGAGAGAGGGAAGGTAAGGTTTTGCCCCACTCCTTCAGGAAAAGAAAAGCGGTGAATTAATTGCTTTGGGGGAACATAGAGAAAACTACAAGACTAATTTGGAATTAATACAGATATATAGCTTTGAAATTTGGGGACTAAAAGTACCTTTGAGACTTTTTTTTAGAAAAGATATTTGAAAGTCTGTAAAATAGGCTTCAATTTGGAAAGCTGGAAGATGGTGTCAACGACATTTAGTGGCAAATCGTGGCACTACAATTTATTATGCTTAAAGGAAACTTGGCTTGAAGCTGGACTCAGATAAGACTCTTTGTTGTTCCTGGAAACTTTCAGTTTTGCAGACTGCAGGTTGGGAAAAGGGAAAAAAACCCTCTTGGGCTGCTTATTTGTGTTGGAGACCCTATTGGACTATAAAGACTACATACAAAAAAAGTGCATGTTTCATACTTAGCTCAAATGGTAAAAAACAATCTTCAACATTGTCTCCAAAGCTCCCAGCTTGATATACCAACAAAAAATGTTAATGAATCTTAGAAAGAAATTCTGAGATAATTCCAAGAGACAATTGTTTTATTTCATGATGAGACTAAAAATAATGCAAATGAGATAAAAGAACAATTTTCTAACCTAAACTTACAAATCTAGACAATGTCTATAAAGAAGGAACTAATAACCCAGAAAACAGAAAGAAAATTAGAAGAAATGGATCCAAAGATGGAGGACCTAAAGAAGGAATTAACAGACAGACACAGACAAATGAAAAATTAGAAGATGCAGTGATAACACTGGAAATGGAAAAGATATCTTACTTGTCAAGATCTCAGAACACATTTGAGGGTAAGGAAGAAGAGCTGATCAAATGGATGATAAAACTGTTAGGAGAAATGCTGAATACTGACAAACAAGAAATGAAAAGAAAAACTGAAGGAGAAGGATGGAGGCTGTTTAATTAATATAAATGGGTTGAACGTTCTTCCAAAAATACTTCAATCAAATTCTCTTCCTCATTCCAAACAATATATACAAAAACAGAGGAAGAATTACTTGATGATTCAAATGCACTGACTTGGAAATACCAGAAAAATGTGATGAAGATGTTTATATTTAATTGTATATGTATTAACAGTAACAAGAATTGTATTTGCCCAGTGTGGAAAAATGCATACCACCGGAAGAAGAGAGGATCAAGGAAGCACTGGATGGTTTAGTATTGGAACAAGTCTGAGAAAGTTAATATGTACCACTGAATTACCAATGGACCCAGACAACATGTTGTTTATTAAGTACTCATGATTGTAAAATTAGAAATTTAATAAAATGTGTATATATTAAAAAAAAGACCCGGCTGTGTTGCCAGGTCTGGTGTTAGGGTGTCTGTGGAGCCTCTGGCCAGTTTTCTTTTTTTTATGTTATTGTTATCTTGTCCGAAACATTTGTTTTGTTATGTTTTTAAGTGTAGTTCAATTCAGTGGTGGGATTCAGCCATTCGCACAGTTCGGCAGAACTGATAGCTAATTTTTTGTTGCCCAGGCCCAGAATGGACGTCCGAAAGTGGCATCCACACAGAGAACCGGTTGTTCACATATTTGAATCCCACCACTGGTTTAATTACATATTTGAGATGCCCAGATACTTTGTGAAGTTGGACTGTCTTACCAACTGTAGAAATTAAATAAAAATAAAAATAAAAACTTTACACAGTTGGCTACAATTGATCTTTTGGGTCTGTTATAATGAAGTTATGTGGACTGCTCCACGGGAATCTAAGCTGAAGGATGCGATGGAAAAAAATCCCTTTAGGTTAAAAGGGTTGATTATGTTTAGAGTAAGAATTAGTGTTTACTTTTGTTTTACTCCTCTTAGCTATAAAGCTTTGCTGCTCTTTGACTCAAAGTATTTGCAATAGCATGTGTTAGCATTCTAGCAATCTACAATCCTGTCTCCCTCTATAAAGTTGTAATCTACCCCTTCTGGAAGGTAAAAGGTTAGGAAAACCCGTCATAAATGTTAAATATCTTTTCTGCCACCAGATTTTCAGAACATGTATTTTCATTTATTTTTGGCACTAGGTAGCATATAAATTGTATGTGAAATCATCCTGTCATACCCATCTTTGCTTTGCAGATTATTCTCACAGTTTTGACACAGATAAAATAACAACAAAAAAGAGTCCTCAGACCTTGCATGATACGTTGAAGTCATAAAATATTTTGCACAGGGTAGTAACTGTGATTTCAAAATAACTTTTCTTTTGAATAATATTTTCCAAAACACAAGCCTGTTTTAAAACAATGTAAACTGTTACATTCAGTGCAAGGATAGTATTCCTTTGCATAATTTCACTTTCTTGAGAAAATCTTTATTTGAAAATGAGCGTTCTAGGCAATTCAACATATTAATTTTGATTTCATTGCTTTTGTATATAGGCACTTTTCTATATGGGTGTTTTCATGAAAAGACATTATATGCATTAACGTGGAGTGAAAATTACCTCTATCTATCTATCTATCTATCTATCTATCTATCTATCTATCTATCTATCTATCTATCTATCTATCTATCTATCTATCTATCTATCTATCTAGCAATCATAAATTTCTCCATTTCTCTGAATTTTGCCTGATATTAGGAACATTGGGGAAAAGATCAAAGAACTTGATGTTGCCCATTTAGAGAATGTACCGGGGCAGAAATCATAGCAGGAACACAGTCTCCCCATCATAGTCTTCTCCATTATGAAGGATATTTCATTTATATTGCATTAAAATTGCTCTATAGCTTCTGCAAAGTGTTTCTGAATCTCTATACCTCTTTTAAGGATATATATAAGCAGATATGCTAAATGTACAATCAATATTGTCTTAAAATAAAGAATATTTATTTATAATCCAGTGATGCTTTGTTTAATTTTTGATAGAAGAGAAACAAGAAGTTTTTGTAGGCTAGTATTCGGCTAAAAGGGAAGCCTCTGAGATTCTACAGCTATTGCATTCCTTATGTGAAATTTGAAATATCCATATGTTATACACATTTGCTAATGTCTATTTTCATGACACCCCACAAAATATTTCAAGATTTTACAGAATGGTTTAGAACATTTCACTTTATTTGTAATTGAGGTAAAGAAAATGAAATGGTTAAGATACAACTGTCCCAAAGATGCTTTTATTTCCCAAAAAGCAATTGGACTTTCTTGGGGTCTCCCCGCCTTTGAAAATGGTTTGTTTCTCATCCAAGAAGCTTCTTCAGTTATTCAGAGAACTGAATCAGACCAAAAATCCATCTAGTTCAGTAATGAACTATGTCACTCTTCCCCAACTTAGTATCCTTCATCGTAAACAACTCTGGAAATTTTCATTCCAAAATATCTAGATAATTCACTGGCAGAAAGTCACTTTAAATCAAGTGAAAGTGTGTGTAGCACAAGCTTTTCATGGAAAGTGTAAAGGTCATCCTTACACTAAAAAGTTTAACTAGCGCAGAAAAGGAATGAACTCAGGGCACAATTCAATTGTGAAATGCTAACCACTAGTGATTAATTTTGTAAGTGTAGATACCTCCAATCTCATTCACATCAAATGAGAATTTTTTGTTTGAAAATGCAAAGCTCAATTCCTATAAATATTTCCTATAAATCTTAGCATCTGAACATTGCACACAAATACATTTCACTCTTTCTTCCTCACTCCCTGTGGCAACTGATCTTTCCTTCTTTGTTTTAATGTGTGTGTATTACCTCTCTGTCTGGTTTGAATGCCCACTTCAAGCCTATTATTTAAAACTGCTCCTGGCAGCATGTATTGAAAGCAGAAGGCACCAAATTGAATTTGAATAGTTCTTGCTCAGGTATCACTGAGGGTTCTTGAGAAGTGTCATCGCTTGGTGCTTCAGATTTTATTTTCGTCCTTGGATTTGTCAATCCGAAACACTCCCGGCTGTTAATTTTCCTGCTATGATGCCCCAACATTTTATGGTTTCACTTGCTCTCTTATTAAAGAAGCTGGAGTTCTTTTTTTATTAACTTATAAAACTGAAATAGTTGGACTAAACTGGTAAAGAGAATTGGAAAATTGGAAAATTAGTAACCTGAACTCTGCAACTGAAACAGCAGAAAAAATTGTGGCTGTGACACTGCAAAGACAGTTCCAAATTTGATCTTTCTTTCTTTCTTTCTTTCTTTCTTTCTTTCTTTCTTTCTTTCTTTCTTTCTTTCTTTCTTTCTCTCTCTCTCTCTCTCTCTCTCTCTCTCTCTCTCTCTCTCTCTCTCTCTCTCTCTCTCTCTCTCTCTCTCTCTTTCTTTCTTTCTTTCTTTCTTATTTTCTACAAGATGCTATAGGATTCCATTCCATTTTGATTAGATTGAAATCACACATGAAATTAACCTAAAGCAAATTTAAGACTATTAAGATCCACTGGTTCAAGTAGGCCTCCTTTGTTTAAGGTTAAATCTTTTGAAATCTAGAATAGTCTTCTGAAATTTTTACCCTTCCACTTCTCTGTCTTCTTCCAATCCCTCCTCAAAGGAAATTAGATACTCAAAATCTTTTACAGGGCAATATTTCAATGACAGGCAAAAGGAGAAGAATCCATAAAAGAAGAAATTCCATGATCGGCTTTTATCAGTTGTAGGAGAAATACCAACGGTATATTCGGAAATATCTCTTCCTCTTCTTGGTTTTAAAATAGGATGGATAATATTCTGCCAAAAACTCTTGTATAACTTCAAATGCAAAAATTATAATAAATTATAATCCACAGTTCAAGGACAATACCATTAAAGGGACAACATTTTTGAGAGATGGGAATCTTCTGAAGTACAACAGTGGTGACAGACACATTTTTAAGTATAGATGTAAAAGCAAGGTCTTTATGTAATCAATTTATTTTATTTCTTAAACTTTTTGTCCAATGTCAAATTCTTACTGGTCTTTTGACCCTATATGAATGTGTTGTTGTGAACAGTAGCAGTTTCTTCACTGAGAAAATACCTGGAGAACAAGGAAACTTTTGTTTTAGTGGTTCCAACATGTGCTTTGGTTCACCTTTAGCACACTTCTGAATGTCTCTTTTTCGAATTTTTTATCAGTGAGATTCTGCAAGCCAAACAACCATCCTGTCCAGGGAAGAGATTTTGTAGTGGTTCCCCTCCACTCTCAGAGGATACAATCTGCGATATTTTATGACTTTTGAAGATCGTAGATTTCCATTATCTACCCATTGTTACGGTACTTCTCTCTCTCCTTTTCTCAGCTATTTTTGTGTCTGCCTTCCTCTCCATTCTTTTCTTTTCTATACTTCCTATTACTACCTTGCAACTGGTGTGGATTAGAAGTCTGTGAGATTCTTGTTGTCATTTTGCTTATGCTTCATCATGTGGTAGCCTAGCAAATATACTAAGAAACTAAAACCTTATACATGTTGCCAATTCTATGTAATAAATAAAAAGGTTAGTCCAGGGATAGGCAACCTTGGCTCTTTTATGACTCGGGGACTTCAACTCCCAGAATTCCTGAGCCAGCATTCTATTCTATTCTATTCTATTCTATTCTATTCTATTCTATTCTATTCTATTCTATTCTGGGAGTTGAAGTCCACGAGTCATAAAAGAGCCAAGGTTGCCTACTCCTGGGTTAGTCCTAGCTTTTAGCAAAACAAAGTGGTCCATTCCCAGAATACTTAATTCTTCACAGGAACACTCCTTTTTTTCTTTTCATCAAGAATGGGCATTCTTTGACTATCCCCTGATGCTTATCCAGGGAAGAATAGATCACCACATTATTTTGCACATCAGTAGTTAATCCTTTTTGTGATTGCCTAAAATAAAAGACAGAATGATTAAATATGAAAGTGAATTCCTTCCTACTAAAATGAGGTCGTTCAAGCTTTTTTTTTTTTTTTAAAGCAAAGCTTACTTTCCAATACTTGGACATATTTTCTTTGTTCTTATAAATGCTGTGCTGAAATTTTATTCTTATTTCTTTGAGAATTTCTTTGACAGTTTAATGAAGATAAGTTGTTTTCAATTCTCTCACTCCCTACCCAAGACAGAACTAGATGAAATTCATGAGGGTAAAATATGAAGGGATTATGTGCACCCAAACATGTGGAGGTAGTCAATGGAGGCGTGCAAGTGTCTTTTCTTTCATTGTACCTCATATATACCAATCATCTCCCATGATTTCCCATGTTTACACTGGAATTTTAGGGAGGAACAATGTTATGTGAGAACTTTCCTCATGGTCCTTTCTTTTTAATCTCTGAAAGCCAGAAGACAACAGAGCAATAAAGAAAAGTATAACTGAAAATCAAATCAATGTCAACATCACCTTGTAAGAATAAAATAAGCTCAAAAACATTACCCAAATCTGCAAACTTGTAAAGTACCTGACACTAAATAAAGATTAAATTGCAGTAACAATTTCTAATAACAGTTCTATGACCCCCAGTGAAGATCTCAGTACAGAATAAATATTGGAAAACCATTCTCAGAAACCTGGGAGACCGTATAAGCAATGTATGTGCTATGCCTGCACTGAATGTGTGGCTATTGAAAGGAGGGAGATGGGTTGAAGAAACAGAAAGCTGTTCATAGAAAGTTCATAGAATATCAGAGTTGGAAGGGGCCTTGGAGGTCATCTAGTCCAATCCCCTGTTCAAGCAGGAGAGACCCTATACCATTTATACCATTGAGGAGGGGACCCTATACTATTCCAGACAAGTGGCTGTCCAGTCTCTTTTTGAAAGCCTCAGTGATGGGGCACCCACAACTTCTGAAGGCAAGCCATTTCACTGATTGATTTTCTTACCGTTAGGAAATTTCTCCTTAAATCTAGATTGCTTCCCTCCCTGATTAGTTTCCATCCATTGTTCTGTGGTCCTGTTGTCTTTTTTCCATGCAGGAATCAAACCTACAGTCCATTTATGAGACTCATTCACAAATCGACATCCTTTGGAATGTAGCAGTAGCCCAGCTGACAGTTGCTTTGACATATCACCCATCACTGTCATTTGTCCCATGAATGCTTAAGCCTACATCAAAAGTTAATATCTTTATATGAGAAGCCATTCCTACAAAAATGTGTAAGCCCAAATCGTTTTCCGTTCCAGACAATTGGACTGCTGGCTCCACTTATCCATTCTTTTTATTGTTTTAGCATCTTTCCCTTGTTCTATAATACCAAAGTTATTTGGATTACAAATTGCATAAAAACCACAACATGTTAACAACATTAAGCTTTGCTTACTGGAGCCTTTTATTGTGCAAAGCCATATATAGTAAAAATCCTTTTTTTAAAAAAAACAACAACCTTTTTATTGCCCATTTTGATATTTTAAAAAGCATTCAGCATAGATAGTTTCCAGTGCACACATAACATGGAGAAACAAAATCTGCTGTTCACTGATAAAAAAATGTTGTATTTTTTAAAAGCTTTAACCAAGCGAAGTGGAAAATGCTTAAAAACACCTTTTATTTTTTCATATGAGGATATTATGTGTAACTTCAGCCCTTTATAATAATGTATCATATGTTTGGTGTTGAGATGGTTGTTAAGAAATCAGTTTTCTAATACTGCAAAGTGGCATATGAATGAATTTTCAAAAGAAACCTATGATTTCAAAGAGCAGTAAAAGGACAATCAATCACTGATTATTTCATGTGAAAAATAAAAGTCCACTTAAAATTCAGTCTGTGAGTTTTTATACTGGAATTTCAACTTAGGGGGAGAAAGAACAGATCTGCTGGTCAAATGCTTGCCATTATATCCTGATTTGGAAAAAGAAGCCATAGTGATTATAGAATTCTACATTTGTAAGAGAGCATATACGCAGTGGAAAAAAGAGCCTTGATAACATAAGAACTTATACAATAAAAAAGATTGTATATTTTTTGTTTTTATCTGTTGATGCTTGTTCACTGCCCAGAGTCATCTTTGGTGAGATGGGCATCTATATAAATTTGATAGATAGATGCTAGCTAGCTAGCTAGCTAGCTAGCTAGCTAGATGCTAGATAGATAGACAGACAGACAGACAGACAGACAGACAGACAGACAGACAGACAGACAGACAGACAGACAGACAGATAGATAGATAGATAGATAGATGACTATCTACAGGGCAGCTTACAATAAATAAACAAATGAATTTGGCTCATATGTGAAATAAATCCCTATTTCTTTTATTTAAGAAGATTGTTCATTTCACTTCATTTATTTTGGCTATAAACATAAAGCAAAATAATTATTGAGATCAATAAAAACATCACCAGCTTGGAATGGACTAAAGGACTTAAATTCTCCTTTGGAAACAATCACACTCCAACCAAGCCTGGCAAAACAAGCTACTATATATAAACAGGGAGAAAACCCCACACTCACTCTCACTGACGATGTTACCTAGTTGGGTAATGAAATGTTTGCAAGCAAACAACCAAGTTCAGAGAGCACCAAGGACTCCACAGTTCAGCCCTAAACTACATATATTCTCTTTTATCAGATCAACATACAGTGCTACACAAGTTTATTCTGCTTTCTCAGACAATCCAAGTGAATTAAAAACAGATATTTGGAACAGAGCCAGTAACACTTAAAATGTTATCATTTGAGAATGATTCTCAGAAAGTATCCCACAACCCAAACTCAAAAGAACTGACCAAAGATTTCTGAGAAACCTTAATCAGAGGAAGAAAACGTGTGGTTGTGGCAGCCAGGACTCAGAATCCTAATTTAGAAAAGAATGAAATTCTAGCCAGCAAACATTTCTTTCCAGATCAGGAGGCAGGATTTAAGGTGATGGTTCATGCATGATAAAGACAGGAAGAACCAGCCTGGAAGTGTTTTCTTATTATTAGTCTGCTTTGAACAAAAGACACAGCAGCAGTCAAAAAAGCTAATACAATCCGGGGTTGTATAAACAGAGGCATAGAATCAAGATCATGTGAAGTATTAGTACCGCTTTATAAAACCCTAGTAAGACCACACCTGGAATACTGCAACCAGTTTTGGTCACCATACTACAAAAAAGATGTTGAGACCTTGGAAAAAATTCAGAGAAGAGCAGCTAAGATGATCCAAGGCCTGGAGACTACAATATATGAAGAATGGCTGCAGGACTTGGGTTGGCTAGTCTAAAGAAAAGAAGAAATAGGGGTGACATGATAGCAGTATTCCAGTATTTGACAGGCTGCCACAAAGATGAGAGGTTCAAATTATTCTCCAAAGCACCAGAGGGCAGGACAAGAAACAATGGTTGGAAACTGATGAAAGAGAGAAACAACCTAGAATTAAAAAGATAGTTCCTAACAGTGAGGACAATTAACCACTGGAACAGCTTGCCTTCAGAAATCGTGGGTGCTCCATCACTGGAAGTTTTTAAGAAGAGACTGGACAGTCACTTGTCTGAGATGGTATAGGTTCTCCTGTTTGAGCAGGAGGCTGGACTAGAAGACCTCCAGTCCCTTCCAGTTCTATTCTATTCTATTCTATTCTATTCTATTCTATTCTATTCTATTCTATTCTATTCCTCAGCAGAATTATTTATTCAGTATTTAGAGCACTTGAAGTCCTCACAAATTGGAAGACCACTGTTTTAAAGTTACCAGTTTAAAAAACACCTATTTAGTTTCTTCTATTCATAGCCATGATTATTTTAGTACCCAGAGCATAATTTAAAGAATTGCCACTTTCAACATGCAGATGATGCTGATTTATCCTTTAAAAAATAGCTCCTGAATGCCATAACTGATTACTTTGTCTCTTGCATGGGAAGAAATGAAATCAGTCTATTTCCCTGGACTACAGCTACTTAAAACGTATGGGCAGGAAATTCCTTGGTGCAGCAGAATAGCTCAGCTTGTCTGTCCTATTTCATTGTTATCTCTCAATCTTGCTCTGAATTTGCCATAAGAGGATTGTTGAAAGAATAAAGCAGGGGATCTAGATAAGAAAACTATGTACATTGATGTCATAGAAAACTCGCTACATGCAAATAGAAATTATACTTGTCCATGAACCTTTTACTGAGGAAGAGAAGACTGACACGAAACAACAAAATCTGGGATGAAAAAGAAAGAGAAAAAAAGGTTTCTGGTGTCATAAAACAAAGCTATTATATTTGATTACATGTGTTTTACAATTTTGGATTAAGTCGTAGTGAATGTTTCAGCTCAAAGAATTCTAAAGTTGTATGTCATTGCTGATTCAGAAAACTTATTGGGGTTGAGAGGGATTGATTATGTGCCATCAAGCCATTGTCAACTCTTAGCAATCACATAGATAGATTTTCTCCCAGATGATTTGTCTCTGGCTGGTCCTTCAACTCTTTCAACAGTACCCCATCACCACTGTAATTGAGTCCATCCTTCTCCTTCTCCTTCTTATGTTATTATATTAGCAAGCATACTGAGGTGCCTTTTACAATCGCTTAGAAACTAAGAGTTAGAGTCAAATAATCTCAAACATAACTCTAACCCTAACATTGTTCCGCAATTCCAAATGAATGTATGCTATAATAGCTAATTTGACTATTGATCATGCTGGCTAGGATTGACCATAAAGTGCAGTTCTGAACAATTGGAAAACCTCACATTGAAAAAAGTATATTTAGTGACTCAGCAGGGATCCACAACTGTATTCTTCATTAAATTTCACAGCTAAACCTGTGGGTCACCTTGTTCTTGCCCAGGTGTATCAGAGATAAGCCATCCACAGTTAGGTAGCCTACACTAAATGGACGTATGCCTTATTTGACACTTTAAAATAGAATATGAATGAAGTTAAATAAGAAAAAGGATATCTAATCAGCATTCTTCTCCATAGTGGCCATTCACATTCGTCAGATGAGCATGTCGAACATAACTATCCTTTAACAACTTGAACTTAAATTATACTCCAAGAATTGTTCTTCTGAACTTAGAGGTTGAATGTTTGAATAATCTCTTCTGCAGCCTTGAACTTTGCCTCAATCTAGCAAAATGTGTGTCCTTTTTTGCATGTCTAAATGGATGCAAAACATCTGAAATTCAGGGCTGAAATCCAAAACAATTTCAGTTGGGAAATTAATACCATGGTCCCCAATAAATCTTCATTTCTTTGAATATAATTAGTATCCAAGTTCTTTGTTGACAGATTATAAAGGTATTACATTTATTTCAAATTACAGCTGCATTGTAGAGGATTAAAGGTGTTGCCAAAGACATTGAAGTGATTCCTTCAACCTCTCCTATAGAGGGGCACGTGCAATTCAAAGACCTCTAGACTCCTTCTTTATATAATATAAACAAAAAGTACCATACACCCACTGAGAATATACTATAGCTCCAAGTTACTTAAGCAAGGAATCCAAGCAAGCTATTCCCCAGAGCAAACCTAAGATGAAAATGGGTTCATTTAACATGTAGGTTTAAACTTTTCAGTGTGAGCTTCTTCCTTAGGAATTCCCTTCCTTTCTCTTAACAAAAAAAAAAAAAATACAATTTCAGCACATGAGGATTGTCCTATGTGCAGAAATTATATCAGAACTGCAGCTTTGTAGTCCGTGAACTCTTGATGATAATGGAAGTTCAGTCTGTAAGTCATATTTTGTTCATGTAAAACCATGCCTGATAAACAACCCCAAATGGGAAAGCAGGATTATTATATCCATACAGCAGAACCTGGATGAGGAGCCTTAATGATAATAGCTTATTTTTCACTCTATTCCAGTCCAGTTGATGATAAAGACAAAATGTGACCTATTGTCTTTCTGGCTTATAAATTGCATGGAAATATGTTTGTGGGGATTCAGCTAAATAGCTACATATTACAGCAGAAGTGTACATTTGAAGACTCCCTTCCCCTTCCAGGTGTTTCTGAATAGTTATTATGTATGTCATGGAAGGGTAAAATTGTGAAACATGTGCCTGGGGAGTAATCATAATAACTAAATTGAGATTTAGCCCTTCTCTTCCCCTTTTGGGAGTGAGCCCCCCCTCCATCCATCATGTATCATCTGAAAAGGTTGTGCAACTTTGCTAAAGTGATGCACATCCAATTTTTATGAGAGTTCTTTAGTTGCAAGAGCTATGAAAACGTCGCTTCTATGCTCAATTGAATCCACACAACCTTATTCTCTCATCCCATGACTACAAAAATGTGATTCTTATTCAAGGAAGTGAAGGTATTTTTCTAAAATATAAATCTTTGTATATATTTGTATAACCATCCTTGATTTAATTAGAGAGAATCCAGATTAATTTTATTTCTGCAAAAGCCAACTAGCCCCTTTTGATAGTATGTGTAAGAGAAGCATAATTCTGATATGCTTTTAATAGGGAGAGATAGGGTGTTAATGTGACCGTCTTCGTAGAAAAAAAGACTGGTAAAAGTATTTGTTAATCAGACCATAAATACTGTTTTTCAGGACACTAATCACAAGATTAATAGCTCTGCTTTGGCATCCAAATGGTTCCTGAAAATTCTTGGGTTTACAAACACTTTGTAAATCATTTCTTTTTCCCTGACAGCAGATGGGAAAACATTTACCAAGGTTTACTTTAATAAATTACAATGGAATCTTGGCAATTTTTCATCATACTAAATGCATTTAAAATATCATGCAGTGTTTTGCAAGAATCCTGTTTTGTTCTTTGTAGTAATAGTAATTTGGTCAAGGACTGAAAGAGAGAATAAGTATTATTCCTTTACTTTATTTTGGTCCCTTTCCTCCTATCAGTGTAGTTAACAATTAAACTGACTCATACTTCAGTACTGCGTGGGAATAATTTTCTGATTTATCTCCAGGAAAACTGATGTAAAGTTAATAAGCTCACCAGGGTTTTCTTTACATGGCTTTATCTTGTCTCTTATTGCCAAAGTAGCATGTGGACTAATGTACTACTGGTCCTCAGGATGTTGTTAGCTCCAGTTCCCAGCATCATTTCCAAAGGTCATGATGAGTAGATCTGATAAGAGGTGGTGTCAAGTGCCAGGGAAATCAGAAGATCCAGGCAGTTCAAATGGGTATAAAGTTTTATTGCAAGCTTAAGCTCTCTACAAGCATATGAACTACAGGTAGTCCTTGACTTACAACAGTTCATTTAGTGACAATTCAAACAGCACTGAAAAAAGTGACTTAGGGCCATTTTTCACAGTTACAACCTTTGCAGCATCCCCACAATCATTTGATCAAAATTCAGATGCTTGTTATCTGGTTCATATTTATGATGGTCGCTGTGTCCCAGGGTTATGTGATCATTGTTTGTGATCTTCTGACAAGCAAAGTCAATGGGGAAGCCAGATTCATTTAACAACTGGGTTACTAATTCAACAACTTCAGTTTATACATAACTCAAGGCAGTGAACATATCCAATTCATCTTCTTCCTCCTTTTTCACCCACAACAACAACTGTGTGAGGTGGATTGGGCTGAGAGAGAGTGACTAGCCCAGGGGTAGGCAACCTTGGCTCTTTTATGACTCGTGGACTTCAACGAGTCATAAAAGAGCCAAGGTTGCCTACCCCTGGACTAGCTCAAAGTCACCCAGCTGGCTTTCAGGGTCAAGGCAGGAGCTGAACTCATGGTATCCTGCTTAATAGACTGGTGCCCTAACCACTAGACCAATGTGGCTCTACCATGGTTATTTCATACCGTGTTCTGCAAGCACGTAAATAAGCCAGGAAGTTCTTGTTTTATGCTTTCTTGAACTGCAATAGATGGTAGAAGCAAGCTTTTTTCTTCACTCTCCACAGATCTGTGTACAATAGTATCCCGTTTTATAATCTTGTAAGGGTTGCTCAGGACATATACATTAGGAGTCAGCAACGTGCAGCCTCAGGGCAGCATCAGCCTAATTTTTAAAAAACCTATTCAAGCAATCACCTCAGACACAATAAAAAAACAATTTTCTCTCCTACCACCACCCATTGGGCAGGAAGGAAGACTAAAACAGCGGGAAGGCATGTCATAGAGAGAGAAGCTGAAAAAAAGAAGCCGCTGATTCAAAAATATCTGTACTCCAAATCATTGTTCAATGTCAACTCCAGATGCCATAATAAATAAATGGATGCATGGATGGAATTTGTGTGTAAAAGAATTTGTGCATAAATTCCTCTTCTGATATGGACTGACATTATGCTTAAAAACAACTGTTTATGTTATTCTGAGTCAGCATCTAGCTAACCTTGATTGATCTCAAAAGATTAAGCATAAGTGGGAGGCACGGTTATGCGGTGGTTCTCCTCCTTCCTCACCGACCGCACGCAGTCTGTATTGGCAGGGGGGCAGAGGTTGGCCCCAAGGCCCCTAACTTGTGGGGTGCCACAAGGGTCGGTCCTCTCCCCCTTACTGTTCAATATTTATGTGAAGCCGCTGGGGGAGATCATCCGTGGCTTTGGGGTGGATTTCCATCAGTACGCTGATGATA